>NW_026850162.1:0-3036 GCF_030869225.1 Colletotrichum abscissum
CTCTAAAACAACGCATTGGTGTTCTAACCCAATTAGCTGGTTATGTAAAAGTTCGAAGGGCCCTATCGGTCTGTCTTGTACGTGAGCCTTTCCCTGGGTTCCGTTAGTACTATCAACGGCGATTGAATCAGAGGTGATCGGTAGTGCTTCTGACTTCTCAGCTTCGTCGTAAACAGTGCTCTCGAGACTGGGCAGCGGCGTTTTGTGTGGGATCAAACGGTCAACCGGCTTCATCGTTCCGTTCACGCCCAGTCTCCTTGTCTCGAGGCTTGGCCTCGGCATAGTTGACCATGAATCTTGCGACATGTGCAGAAACTCGAGATTGCCGTCTTGTACTGATGCATGGCTTGAGGGAACCAACCTTTTGCAGGCAGGTAGCGAGCCTATGGTAGTGCTGTCGACATCGGAGGCATTCGGCAGCCCACCACCACAACCGGCTTTCAGCTGCAACAACGCCTTTGCTACGCGGCATCTATCAGAATTGTGCCAATTTTCGTCGTCTCTGTAGATGGCGCTCCATGGCTCTTGGAAGCTTCTGAACGTATTTTTCACATTCACTTCGTCTTGTGTGTGTCCTCCCACCTCACCGCTACAACACTCGTAAACGCCTGAAAACGTAAGCTTTGTGCGTGATACACGCAGCGCCACGTTCACGAACCTCGCTAATTGTTACCAGAGATGGACGAAGGCTCGATGGATGCCATGGCGTCCGCGCGCGGGTCCATTGTCCGTCGGTGAGGCCTCGAATTCGGGAGCATCGAAAGCCGTTTTGGTACACACCTACGCGACAAATGGGCGGTGTCTCAAGCTCCTCGAGAGCTTGTCGTTCAGCCTGGTGAAACAGTCAACTCATAGTAACGAGGTTCAAAGAGAGGCCTTTTGACTCCGACAAGTCTTACGATGTAAAATTCCAGACACGATACCAATATTGAAGAAAGCCGTTTGGTGTCAGCGAGTCGATAAGGGGTTCAATTCTGCACATGCCAGGCCAATTGGAAACTGGACGTCGTAACAAAGCCTGACCGACAACAGCCATCTCACATCATCTGCCTCTCAAGGCTCGCTCGGGGCATGGGGAAAAGCCCCGAGGCAGCGGATCATTCAGCCGCCATTGGCGAAAGCTTCCTGGCGGCCCATACACGGTGTTTGTTCTGCGCTGTGCACGTTGGTCAAAAACCAGGAGATCTTTAACAGAAGCAATCTCACTATCCGTCGCCTTCGCAGTCTTCGTTCGTGTTCGTACGGCGGTCAAGGTGGCTGCCTGAATCCAACATTGCCCCCATCATACAGAGTGAGCACCTGTAACCGCCGGAGGCCATCGACCTTGCAACAGTCGAGGCATGCTCGCCATTGATGGCTAGACATGATGTTCTGAACACCCCCGCCCGCTCACCTACACGGATGTGACTGCCCAATGCAGACGAGGCCATGCCCAGCCAAACTGACTGAACCTCCGCACGATGACCCCAGCGCGCTATTACACGGCCGGGAGATGGCTTTTACACGACTCGAAGAGGTACACAGAGGAGACTCTGTTGACGAGACGGCGTCCAGTGTGGCCCATGCCCCTGCGCTACGCACCGACAAGGATTGAACGCGCACACCCATAGAATCCCTTGCGATGGGTTCAACAGCAGGGGTACAAGTACACGCCTCCTGGTCCTGGTGCCTGCTAGCACAGACATGGATACCTCACTTAACGGGGAAGTGGAGTGTCCACCTCTCTTCTGAGCAAGCAAAAGTTTGTTCCCACGCCCCGCTAGAACTTCAACCTCCATGGATGATGGGTAACAGTGCAAGAACTAATCACGGCGGGCATGGGGGGTCCACAGCCCGTCGGTGTTTGCTGCCAATCCGACATCATGCCCTTCTCCAGATGCCAAGCGCACAGACGAACAGGGCATCCGCCAGTTGCCTGTCATGTTGAGCGGCGAGGCCATTTAAGCACACTGTTCAAGAGACACAACCGGCAGCGCGACGGCTCGATGAAATTGGACGGTCTCGCTGAGGCGATTGATCACGGTTTTGAACCTACTTGAGTGGTAGGAGTCTTGGTCGCTTCTTCTCAAGTGAGCGGCGAATATGTGCGCAGAATCACGTAGCGAAAAAGCGCCACCCATGCAGAAACTATCATTCTCCTCTTCGAACAACCATGCCGACAACACATCGAGGTCGTCGCTGTGCATCGCAATTACTGTTGTCGGTGCCGTCGCTAACTCGCCCTCCAGTGACCTCTCCGCTGTAGTCAAAACAGGCGTAGCCGTTGTTGGCGGGCCCAATCATCAGACGACTGGATGCCACGCGAATCGTTCTACCACGCGGAACAAACACCTGATCCCAACCAGGCGCTTGTCGACCCATGTCAAATAGTGCACATCTGAGCTGAATGGCCGGCGGGGACCTCATTGCCACAACCGCTGAACATCTGTTCCCGAAGAGCCATAATCGACGATTTGACGTCCGAGGACTGCCGCGTATATACCGAGGCCATATTGTTGAAGGTGGGTTGCCCAGAGGACGTCAGCTTTGCGTGGGGAATAATAACGAGCACTCCGCCGTGGCAAGGCTTGTCGTGCCATAGTACGATTCCATGTCCGCTTGTTGGTACTGTACATCTGCCGACGATGACATGGCATCTGCTTGCGGGGTTTGCGGTCCGGCCAATTCTTTTCGGTAAGCCTCGGTCTGGTCAAGGGCCTGCGTGACCGGACTGGACGATACTAGACGCCGTATTGAGATTCGACAAGACATTGCCGTCGGGGGGGTTCGCTGAGTACGTTGTCGAGCGTTGGGGTGTGCTGGAGCAGGATGTGAAGTGAGTGACTGGGGAGGTTGCCGCGCTATTTATGTCGATTTAATGGGCATTTGTAGACCTTTGTCGAATTACACAACCCGGGCCTGCGCAGGGTGTGCTCTATTCTGGTCATAACAGCTATGGAGGTACTCTCTATTCTTGGTGCCGGCTCGCAGAGACTTGGGAGGTTGACAAGCGTTTGGGTAGGCAAAGAGCAAGCGCCATAGGCGATGGAAGGTCAG
>NW_026850163.1:0-2990 GCF_030869225.1 Colletotrichum abscissum
AACGAGCGAAAAAGGTATTTATTGGGTTTCCGGCGCAAAGCATTTTCGTCACTATTCGCTCATTTAGTCGAAGCGATATCCAACTGCCATTCTGTTGCCCAACTCTTGCCCAAGATACCATGCATCAGAATATCTTCATCGAGTGGACACATCAGCTCGTCTTGAACACTGAATCCGTGAGGGGCGAACAGAGCCGTCGGCCTCACCATCTGGCAGGGGCGGGAGTTCTTTCATGCAAACTTCAGGTGTCAGCGCCTTTGGTGGCTTTCTGAGTACTGATCTTCGGGCTACATTCTCATCCAGGTGTAACCCATCGATGCAGCGACGAAAGTCCACCGACGTCGGTGTATGAATCCCTTTGTACCATTTTTGGGAGGCGACCTGTAGCTTCGCCCAGGCTTGACTGCCGAGAACATGGACTGAGCGGGGCACCACGATGACCTTGTATGCAAAAAGATAGTCGCGGGGTATTCTGGATGGGTGAACGGGCTGGGTCCATCCGTTTTCTGCCTTGTATCTCTGGTACTTCTGCACACTGGCCGAATGAGTGATGTCGTATGGTTTGAAGAAGTCGATGCACATGGCACAGAATCCTTCCCTCTGGAAGCGTCCTCTTTTTCGGTTGCCACAGAGCTCGCGTTGTCTGTGGGCTTGTGGGCTGTTGTCTGCTTCTGGGCGCTTGGCGTGCCGGCATATCATGACGAGCTCCTCTGCGTGGCTGCACACAGTAAAAACGGATTTGAGAACTATACACATGTCCGAAATCGATATGATCACTAGTGAGTCCGAGACGAGGAAGAGGAACGCCCGCTTCAAGTATCCGTTTGAACTTGTCGAACCTCACCCTATGCACGTTGCGTGCTAACAAGACCTTTCAGTTGACCAGGGTCGACTCACGAGAGCTGAGCTAAGGTCTTGCTTCAGTGTGTTGAGATCCTTCGTATTGCATAAGATGGCTCTAGACTATCTAGGAGGTAATGTCAATGAGACTCCTATGCGAGAGAGGTTACGGTCCAAGATAGTATGAGGGCGAGCCAAGAAAATGTGGAAGCATAGACGTGAACCACGCCTGCCATGTAAGAATCACTCACTGGCGACCATGACAATAGAACGCATCCAGTTTCGGCACGCTCTCCACGGTGCGCAGTAATCACAACGTTTTACCATGTCGACCGATTTACATAAGAAATGACAGTCGATGATTTCATATCAGCGTGAAGTACCTAAGGCTCTCTCGGAGCATCCATACCGCCTTCTTGCCGTCAGCTCTCATCGTTTATATAAGTCAGTGGGGCCGGCCTTGTCAAGCGTGGGTCGGTCTTTCAAGTTGACAAGGCTACAAACCTCGATTTCGGCCGGAGCTTTTGGATAGCCTGATAGGCCATTTGCTATACGAAACAAGATTCCTTCATGGCGAAGAGTCATGCGGAATAATGACATTGAGAAGCAGAATGCAGAAAGGTCAACCACTTTGTGACAATTACACAATCCGTCTGACTCAGAACGTGCGGAGCCCTCGATGTGTCCATCCTAAGGGCTATCGACGGACGCGTAAAATGAGAGGGAATAGATACGTTATGAAACATGCTGTTGACTAAACGACCTGGCCGGGTTAGGAATACGACTAAAAGATACGGAAAGCTGAAGACATCCGTTAGAACAAAAGTTTTTGAATGAAATAAGGAGAATCAACAAGTCACGATGCTGGAGCTTCTTCGTATTTAGATGCCAACGGTTGCTATGCAGACGCAAGCATTCATGGAATCCAGCAGCCCTCAATCTATACACCGTTGATTCGTTCTGCTTCAGGATCGTCGTCTCAATCACAATGCGCAACTTCCCCCCAGAAGTCCTTCTGCTCATATTTGACACCCTAGGACCGTCAGACTTGAGCAGGACGGCAAGATGCTGCAGGTTCTACCATACGCTCGTCACGCCCAGACTCTACGAGACTTTGCGGATTCGAGTGAGGTCTGGGATACATGACCAGCGGATGCCGAAACTTCTCAGCACTTTGATGCGGCCCTCTTACCTCCATCAATTGATCCGACGCGTTGAGGTTGTGGTAGATGACGATTGCCTATGGACGCGCGAGACCTCCACGCTGTTGAGCATCATGCTGAAGCACATCTTGAGTTCGCCTGATGTGTCGACAGCGATTCGATCATATAGCTGGACTGCTGCGTATCCCTTCACCGGGCTCGTCTTCCCGAATCTGCAACAGCTCGACTGCGGTGCCGTCGGCCCACAGAGCATCGAGTGGGTGCGGTGGCATCTGAACCGCTGCGTGTCGCTAGCGGAAGTCCACCTCTCATTCACACTGTCGTGCAACCTGACACAAGCAAGGGCTGCGGCTCTTTTGAACCACGCCAATTTCAGCAAAGTCGAGCGATTAAGCCTTGCGTTTACCAACGTGGCTCTGTTCGATCCGAGAAACGTACCTGCGCTGAAGTCGCTCGACCTGAGGTACTGCTCTGGCGCCGAGGCTTTTTGCAGACAACTTGCGCTCGTCGTGCCACCCGACTTGACAGAGGTTCGGATCGTGGCGCATGCGGAGTCGGGGACTCCTGACAACTTCACGGCGTGGCTCAGGTCGGCACGCAATGTCGAACATGTCACCCTCTGCATCGGTGGGCTATCAGAACCCATTCCGTTCGAGCAGGTAAAGGGCCATAGATCGACGCTTCGTACGCTAGTCCTGGATCCCCGGCAGAATCTCATAGACCCTTCATCGGTGCTCAAATACAGGCCTGGCGATCTCCGCGACATCGTCGAGCAGTGCGCTTCGCTCCAAACGTTGGGTCTCCCTTTGGACTTGCGCAACTACCATTGTCACCTTCGGTACACCAGGTCGCACCAGATCGTAAGGCTCTGCATCGCTTCTTAGCTCTTTGGCGTTCGCGGCTAACCCACCGATCTCTCGCTGTAGAAACGCATCATCCCGACATGCATGCTCGAGACCTTGCATCTCCGCGGCCGGGACCAATCGC
>NW_026850164.1:0-2957 GCF_030869225.1 Colletotrichum abscissum
TTGGGTTGTGACGCCTTGGCTCCTTTGATGGCGTTGGCAACGACTGCGGTGGAGGGCGTAATCGAACAACGTGCTGGAGCAGAAGAGGCGACGCAGAGCGAGGGCCTCAGCCCGGAGAAGAGGCGTCTGGAAGAGGCTGATGTTATTTCGAAGCGAGCTCGTCACGTTTGATGGAAGGTAATCAGATTAAAAAGCCTGCATACATCACATATATTGCTCATCCAAGCTACACTTCGGACTTGGTGATCTGCCGAAGGAAGCGAAAATAGTTTGCTGTTCCTTCTTTTATATTACAGTGCATAGTGAGGTTTACTACAGTACTAAACGCCACCTTTTTCGCTGAGTAGTCTACGTCCCATCACGTGGACGATTTCGATGAAAGATATTTAACAATGCTTGAGAAATCAACAGCTGAATTCTCTGTGTGAATTTGTGTAGTCTCGCAGCAGCAGTCGGGACCCGCAATCATATCTCGTCACTGTCTTCTTCCTGGCCCCTCCTGTTTCCAGACTTGAGACTACGAACATTATCCCAGTACTCCTTCACGAGGCTCAGGGCATTCTCTAGATTTTTCGCCGGCTCTGTAGTCACTTGCCACTCGATCTTGTAGTACACCAGGCCGTCAACCTCCTTTCGCCCAGCGACCTCTCCTGACCAATGCTCCAAAGTAGGGTCGTATCGATGCGAAGGTGGTTTTCTGGAACTAACACATCCATGAAGACTGTCCCAACTGACTAGATCTGGCAGCATGTGCTGAAGTCGGTCTCTGCGTTCCCAGGTCGGTTGCCAAGCCACGTGATAATAGGTTGCGTCACCAGACTGGCTGTGTCCTTGGATTCGTCTCACTTGCCATTCCGTCGTACTCGATCCGTCTTCTCTGACTTGGTCGACTGATGTTGCTCGCATTTTTGGTTGTTCTGCTAGCCGAAGACTGGTGTAAACGTTATATCTGAAGTTATACGTACGGTGGGCCTCGGGCGGGACTCGAAGGTAGGATAGTAAAGGATGTGTCGATGTTGCTGTTTAGGAAATGTGTGGCTTTTCTTATAGATACTAGAGTCGCATCCCAATGAATAGCGACGACTAGACTATGTACACTCATGACATCCCACATTGCTCAGTGATCGGTTCCTTCACTGACAAAGTTTGGAGTCGAGATGTTTGGGGCCGAGAACGAGTGAGCAGTTACGGAGTACACCCTCACAGTCCACAAAACTCTAATAACAGACCTGCATATGTGGGTCAACGGGTACCGCTCCGGCCACAGTCAAATCCTGGGTTTTCGATGTGCAGACCCGCTGCCACAGCCATTTGTGGTTCCCTCTGCACATGGCACCGGAAACAAGATCGGCTAGCGGTCCTTGATGGTCCAATCGCCAAGACTGTGACTTCGCAAACGCCAAAAGCAGCCGACTCGTTCCATTCGTTGATGTGGGCCATGCTAAAAGCCGACTGTCAGTTTGTAGAGAAAGGTTGGTTCTTCGTGAAGACGGGCGCCGTGATTGGTTGCAATCCTTGATAGCGGAGTGGTTCGCAGACGATAACGTAGTTTAGACGCCTGCGTGCGCAGAACTGACGGTGAGTCACAAGTCATTTGCAGTACTATATACGTACCTTGATTTCCGAGCGCGTTCAACGCTTTTATGTACACGCCGTTGAGGGTGCGAAACGAACACTGGCTTTGCCATCTTCCGTACATACAATTACTCTACCACTTGTGGCCCAAAAATCGAAGGAAGGAAAACAGGATACAGTGCTGTACTTGTGAACTGGCTTTGATAGGGGGGCGTCGGCGTTACTGTGTCGGCGTCCATGGCCAAACCCACAAAACGTCTCCCACCTCCCACAACAGCCTATTCCGGCCTTTGACGCGGTATGACTCCGCTCGGAATCTCGGCTCGCTAAGCAACTTGACGTTGGACTGGACAGAACACAGTTCGATGAATGTCTCATTACAGCATTGTTTAAGTGCCAGAAAGATGGCGGGATGCCTCCGAAGGCTGGTAATGTTGAACACCATGCTTGGAACACCAGATGCAGGAAACTGCCCGCCTGACAGGTTTTTGAGACTACTCTAAACAGACGACCAGTGGATGAGCGTCTGGGTTTTGTTGTGGAGGGCTCGAAAGTACGTATGAAGACGACAGAAGACGATAGAAGATGAGTTGTACGCGTGAGACTGCCCATCCGCCATCGCCCTGCTGTTCGGGAGAAACGTTAGCACGCATTCCGTCGACGCGTTCAGGTAGATCTGCGCGGGTATCAGCAGGTTGTTCCGGGCAACCCCCGCTGTTATAGACGACGCAACAAACGGACACCAACTCGTACGAGCCTTATCGCTTCCGTCTGATTTGTTCTAAGATGAGCAAGCTGGTAGAGGAGAACCAACTGGCAGGTAGGAAATAGAAATTGCGTACGCAGGTGCAAAGTTGCCTCAAGGAGAGAGATCAGCTGCGAAGCAGTCCTTGAGAATTAGACGCATCGACAAGCAGAGAGCAGCGAGCCAAAGCAGAATTGGAAGTGAAGTTCGAGTACGCCAACGTCGAGTGTGGAAGTCTCCGAGGTGGGTAACAAGAAACCGAAAAAACAACCGGAGCTCCATGAGGCTATGGTTTCTCGGCACCGATCGACGTTTTCCCAGATCTTCAATGTTACAGAAGGAATCGTCGAAAAGCCCTCTAGAGTTGGTCTTTGGCGTATGCGTGCATACAAGGTGAGTCTATCAGGCTTCGACAGAAGTCGGCGAACAACGCGCACCAGCAACAGAAGTGAATTAATAGTCGCTGTCCAGAACAGCTTTGATATCGCTCCACAATGTCGAAAAGATTTCCATGGCAAATGGCCTTGAAAATGCCACATGGATCAGAAAAACAGAAAATGGTCCCTGTCTTTTTGGCAACGTGGTAGCTGAGATTGTTAAGACTGTCGACTTGATCTCATGCGACCATCAAGTCACT
>NW_026850166.1:0-2937 GCF_030869225.1 Colletotrichum abscissum
TGCGCAGTTGAGACGATGCGCAGTTGAGACGAAACTACTGTGCATGTTCCCCATCATCGCTCAACGGGCTTGGATTTGGCGTGCCATCCTGAGCAGACTACTGCACACGCCAGGCTAACGAAAAGTTTACCGCCGCTGCTACCGCGAAGACTGACAAAACGAACAGGCTAGACTCTATTGGCCAAAGGTGCGGCAGACCGGTCCTTATGCGTTACAAATCAGCTGTTGGTCATATCTTGAGATGTGGTGAAAACTAGAATGACGTTGGTTTAACGTTATTAACATATTGGCCCACCTGACTTTAAGGCGCTGCAGCTGCCCCCGCTTCGATGAACGAGCAAATTGAAAGGCCTGGACTGTGCTTCTCCTAAGCAAGCGACCATAACCTTTAGAGCTTCGGATTTGCCAGGCCGTCGCAGTGCAAGGGCGGACGTCCAATCGTTGGCTGCAGTGTGCAGGAGCCACCAGCCCCATTGGGACGCGGCATAACCACATCACTGGCTAATTGGCGCAATGCATCATTCGCTTGACCCGCACTTCGATTTTGGTGATTGTCACTCCGCAGTGCCCTGGCCTGTATGGATCATCCAATATGGGTCCATCGTGGGGCCATGTTTGGTGAGCCAACGAGCTCGGCTAACAAGGAAGTGGAAGTAACAGCGTCGAAGCAGCGGCCGCCAGCAGCCTCAACCGGAAACCGTGTTGGCCTTCCGGACCAAAGATTCCTCCCCTATTCGCGGTGTCCGTTTGGGCCTCCTGCGGCGGGAAATGCAACACGGTTTTCGAGGAAGCCTTCGTTGTCGGGGTCGGCTGACTTTGAATCCACTTTCTTGACCGCTAAGTTTTCCGAGCACAAGCTCGACTCTCTTAGTGGGCTATGCGCTACAGCCGCAGAGCGGCCCATTCCCTATTGGGCGGTTTGATTGTGGCTTGGTCTGGAATTTCGCGAGGACTTCTGTCTGCTCGCTGCACCGCCGAAATACGCATACATGGCGAACTTTCAACAATACTTTCGAATACCGGCAATAGCTGCTTGCGGTGTGATACGCGGACGCACAGCCTGCTTTCGAAGATGCTGAACTCGAATGCATCTGTAGGGTGGCAAAGACTCGTCCTAGTGGAGGCGACGAGATTGTTCGATTGCCTTGTAGGCTGTCACGTACGATGGACCTCTTCGCAACGCTTCACGACTTGCTCAAACTAGGGTGAGGCCGGAGAACCTTGTCGGTCATGCAGCTGTTCGTGGCATGCTCGTCTGGGCTCTTCCAGGCAGTGCCGGGGACGATGACTTGCTTGCTCGTCAGGATGCGAGTGGAGTCGCCGAACGCTTATCACAAGGTCATTCGCTTGGCGGCCCTGTCAATTGTCGCGCATCTCTGGTACCTCGGAAAACCATGATGAGGACGACAGACCGACCGAACGGTAAATTTGATGATAATGAATCATCTGTATGCCGAATCATCTTTCCAGAGCATCACGTTCGCGGTAGCGGATTCCGAAAAGGGTGGTACCATCATCCTTTTTCTCCAAACAAAGTTGGGGAACAAATGGAGCACAACATAACCAAACGTGCAAGGGTAAGATAACCTCTCAACAAAATAGGTAACATGGCTGCATCAAGTGAGTTGAAGATGCCAGGGGCCGCAACGCCTCGCTGCTAGACGGTCGACGAATGATCGCATTAGTGTAATCAGACCTATTGACTTTGCTTCATAAATTGTCTCCAGAGTGGTCAGATCACCTAGCCATTGACCAATCAGTACGGCGTTTCGTCGCATCTCTAAATATCGCTTCAACGTTTTGACCTGACGTTCGCAATGGATCTATTGACTGATTTTATCAAGTTCGCATCATTTCACCGTCAACCTCCGTAAGTGTCCCTCAGACCTTCGTACGACATAAATTTGACACTCGATAGAGATAGCAATGTCCGACCGGCCGTAGCCCACCAAGAAGATGCATTTCCCGCGCCTATTCGCGGACCGGTTACAAGCATGATGCCAGACAAGTATGATAGGTCCTTGCCTGTCATGATGAACGATGACGCAGACATGGCTGGCAAACTCGAGCACACCCTGCCAAACGTCTACTCTATCACCGGTCATCGCCGTGACGCTGATGTCGAGACACTTTTCCAGCTGCGAATCGAAGGGAAAGACGGACGACAAGCTTGGGTCCCTGAGAGCGCTGTTCAAGAGGATTCAGAAATGGTCCTTTTCGCCTACTGGGACAGTGTCGCGGATGGGCGTTTGGGCGCAATGGCCCACAAAGACCTTTGGCATCCGTTCAGGATCGAGGGTCATAGAAAGACTCATAGGGGTAGTCAGCTATTGGTTTACTGGGTGGGGTCGCCTAAGCGGTCTTGGCAATACGAGAGAGTCATTAGGAAGGCTGATCCCAAGCTCGTCAAGGACTACCGGGTTTCCGTAAGGCAACATCAGAAGCAGGACCAAACTATCCTCAGTGCGAGACAATCAGCTCGTCGTCGACAAAGAAACCGGAAGATATGTCAAAACCGTGCAGGGTCAACCAGAATAACCAAGAAATATGCGTACTCAAGGCGATCAAGGCAGCCGGCATAGGGCGGATAAGCTTGTGCAATCTCGTGGAGGAAACTGTCTTTCTTGCGTTCATAGATGGGAAGAACTCCGCCATAAGTTGGTATCCAGGCGCCACGCCATTCCGATATTAATTCCGCCATCGCGGGTCTTCAATTGCACCTGCCCCCTCAGCCGTGATCAGCACAAATTCTTTCCTATCTTCACACCGTCACACTCTTGCCAAGATTGGCAAGATTACCAAGGCTTTCAGTGGATGCGCTAGCGGCATATTTGTCTGCATTGTATGTGGGGGTGGTTTATCACAAGTACGATTACTGCTCAGCATCAAATCTATTAGAGACATGTGACGGCAACACCGCATTTTTGTGTTTCGCAT
>NW_026850167.1:0-2931 GCF_030869225.1 Colletotrichum abscissum
ATTCGCAAAAAGTACGATCCTGGGTAATTAGTTCTCAGACAACGTCAACATCCTATCCGGCTTCAGTCGCGTTGTCCCAGTATTCCAACGTTGATCGCGACGGGCATGCCTAGGCACAGAAGCGAGCGAAGGCCTGTTCCAGGAGAACGCATGTCAGGCCGGGTTGGCAAAACATCTTGAAGAGAACGCTGAACACAGGATGACCTCAAGGTTGTCGAATGGTCAGCTACGGTGACGGGCCTGACGGCAAGACTTGAGACGACCTATCGCCGAAGAGCATGGGATCTATGCTGGAAGAAAGCGTGGAAGCTCCTGGCAAGAGGAATCCATCCATCCGGAACCTTCATAACCAGCGTTCCTAGCCCGGATTCAACGTAACGCTACTGAAAGGGAGCAACGCATGGCCGTAAAGCGCGGAGGGAAGTCTCGGTCAGATCGAACCGAGAAAGAAGCTGATAAATCAATTAGGGACACATGGGTCATCGGGTCTGTGCCTGGGCGCAAACGCATGAAACCCAAACCGGCTCAGCGCAGCAGAAGGGTAAGTGGCTCAACCCCGAGTACACGTGTGCCCCGTATGAAGTTTCTCTCAAGAAGCAGAGCGGTATATCATGTCAACGATAAAGAAAGGCTGGTTGGATGAATAGCCGAAAGCCGCGCATGTTATTTAATTGTCACTTGGTCGGCGTCATTTGTTTTAGAGCATCGCTTCTGAAGACACGACTAGGAATGATCATGGTTGGAGGAGTTTTTCTGTCGCCAGTTGCTCAAGGCTCTTTGCGCAGCGCGCCTAATGCAGCTAACTCACTTTCATATCCGATGGCGCCGGTATCCATGATCTGAGGAAGCGACAAGGGTGTGGCCAAACCTGATCTAAACCAACTTTGGGCAAAGTTCGTCTTTTTTCCTCCTCCAACGTCGTCTCCAGCGCCAACCGCAGTGCCATGGGTGGAGACCGACGAGCAATGCTGACGCGACAGAGATTCCGGATTCAACTGATTCGCCTCAAAACGGCAGCTCTAGTGCTACGGCGACTCTGGCCAGCTGCTTCGCGACACGCAATCAAGGTTCAGGTGTCTTCGCGATAGCTCATCAATTCGCGGAAACGGGGTATACGTCGCGCCGCTTTGTTCATCGCCGTCGGAGCTGCGCTGGGATCGGCAGCATTGGCTGGTGTGTGGTTGACGCCTGCCATCCGGCACCAACTCCAAAGCACCAACAAACCCGTTCCCTACCCATGCATTCGACACTGGCGTATGGGGGTCAGTTCACCCGATGCTACCCTACAGCTGCTGCTTGTTGCCAGCGTCGCATTCCCTCGTCTACACAAGCAAGACCAGCTCCATTGGGTGGCGGGCGCGTGATTCATCCTATGGCCCAGGCCGAAGTCACAGCACCGCCAAACAATTGACAGAATTGACAGACTGGCACGGATGATTTTCCCCCCACTGTACGATTGAGGAAATATGCTTTCAGAGTTACAAATTTGACCTCGCATGGGAAGATGCTGTCGGAAATGGGCAGTATCAAGCCGGGCGAGCTAATTCGGCGCATGCGCGCGTCCGGCCGGTAGTGGTGCGTGTGGTCCTCGGTTCGACCGTCTCGTCGTTCTCCCCTCCCCGTAGCTCCGGGGGCAGAAGATCATTGCAGCGAGCTAGGCTTGGAGTCGGGGCCCCGCCTCAGATAACTGGGATCCTTTGTCCCCTTATCAGCGAGGCATCGATGTTTGACTCGCTTCGCAACCGCCTGGATTCTCTACACTGATCACTCTTTTGCCAGCGTCACTAAGCCATGCGCGGTGGTCCATCATCGCGATCAAGGTTGCGACTAGACGGGCGTGCAAACGATCTATTGCCTTGATTCTGTTACGGCCGAGGACGAAGCATTCACATAACATAACCGCGTACCCACCGCCTGTTGTGAATTTGGACCCCTGCAATCGCGCACACCCCAACCCCGAAGCGGCCGCCCAGACGGTGCCTTCGCTTGGTGAAGGTATGCCAATAATTCACGTTGCGGTGGCTCAGGGCAGTGACGCAGATCTTCGATTCCCAGTCCCTGGGATGCGTGCTTGTGTTGGTTCGGGAAAAAAGCATCTCTGCGATGTGCGTCTCTGCGATGTGCGTCGTGCAGACAGCCGAGGTCAGGTGAGAGGCAAAGCCAATGACAAGGACAGATGCAAGAACAGCTGTGAGAGTCTAGCAATGGAAAGGGGCCTCCCCGCCGAAACTCGATGAATTCGTTGGCGAATATCATCGTCACCACGATCGAGCTCAAGACACTTCATGGCGGAGAATGTTTACGGCACGTCTTGCGATCAAAACTCCCGGCGCTGCCCTTTTCGACCGACGGCGGCACGACTCGCCCACCATCTGCTCTCTCGGCCCCTTGTCCACCAATTCCCGACACAGTGGTTCGTGCTATCACCATCCTTACCCCAAGACATAACCAACAGACATCGTGTCGCCATCCAACTGCGCACTACGTCCCGATGTGAAAGTGTTCGGTGATAATACAGAGCAGATCAGGAAACAATTAGTGTTCCAGGAAACCCGAGCTCTTAAGCGGCGCATTTGCAAGTGTTCGTTGCGGACGTGCAATGCACATATAACTTGGTCCTTACGAAGTTCGCCATGGCGGTCGTCATAACCGCTTGGGTGGACTCGAGACTCGGGAAAGACTCTCATGCGCGATGGCCAGACTTTCGGCGGACCAGCAAGCACTCGTACCAGTGTCTCGAGACACATCATTGGTGGGTGAGTGGACCGGTTCATTCATCCCTTCACAGCCGTCATACCCTTCTACTTGGCAATCGCCGTCGCCGCCTTTCCCAATTGATTACGGCGATGATTGCCAAAGAGGTTTTTCTCA
Organism: Colletotrichum abscissum; assembly: GCF_030869225.1. Taxonomy (NCBI): domain Eukaryota; kingdom Fungi; phylum Ascomycota; class Sordariomycetes; order Glomerellales; family Glomerellaceae; genus Colletotrichum; species Colletotrichum abscissum. The sequence goes on from NW_026850167.1 coordinate 2,872, forward strand.
ATTCTACGACGGGTCGCCCAATGCGTTCGAACCCTCAGACTTCGACTCGGCAGAGCATGC
>NW_026850168.1:0-2924 GCF_030869225.1 Colletotrichum abscissum
AGGCACATGGACGGGAAGGACGATATTATGCCAGAAGCACACCTCATTACACCATCATGGCACCACGAAGCATTGAAAGAGATACTTGAACGCATCCTTTTGAACGTCGTCAATAGTAAGAAACATATGCATCAAATTGTTATTCACGCTCACTGGAACCCTAGATCTATCTGCATGCGATGCCATATTGCTCAGCGTTGCACCGTTCCTGGATTCCCAATAGTCAGGCCCATTAACATAAGTCAGTTTTTCAAGACGAAGGCCGAGATACAATAGACGTGTGGATACTGCTCCGGAACTAGACGTCGAGATTGATCGACTTAGCGGCTTCGATCTAACTGATGGGAGTCTTGGGTACATCTGCGTCGTATCTACTCTAGACCACTTTGGCCGAAGGCAAAAGCAACAAGCGGAGACTCGCAACAGGCGAAGTCCGAAGGCCGACGTGCGTTATCCCGGCAGTCTGCTCATTGTCCGAAGCAAGCTTGAACATTCACATCATCCTGGCTCCAGCAGAAGCTTCTCGATAAGCAAGCCGGGTTCGCGAATGTGAACATTACCGCGGTTCCAAAACAAAAGCTTCATACTGTGGTAGATTCTCCAAAGAAATATCACCCAGCCCCCCCGTTACGGAAAAGCAAATCAAGTCCGCAAGATAAAACGCCTTCCCAGCGCCAAGTTAGGACATGAGCGATTTCCGCAGAGAAACATCACCCTGGCTCTAACTAGCGTCATGAAATTTCAACGCACGAACATTCTGGGGACTCTCACCTCGCGAGAAGTGACGGCCGCTAATCTTGGCAGGCGTTGAGCGCACATCAAACCGGGCTGCTAGTGCATCGAAGTGCGGGGGGCTGGGGCGACAAGTCTTTGAACGACAGTGTCAAGTATGGCTCGAAGCTGATCATTGTGCGCTCGCTCTGTAGGTCCTCGACACTACTGTCGAACGAACATGTCTGGATGATTATGTAGAAGACGTAGGCTGTGAGGCAGCTCGCTCTTAAGGGGACAACAATGCCAGAAGCATGATGCTATTGCACTTGCATCCAGGGATCATGACAAGGAAGCGCATCGAATGAGCTCGCAGGTTGAATGAGGTTCCTGTAGCGCAGGGTTCTCCCAACTGTTGGAAGGAACGGCGGGGGGTATTCGGTGGTCCTCCTCTTAAACGCGTGGACGTCAAGATCAAGGTTCGTGATAGATCTACAAAGGGTACCACTAGAAGATTGGTGCTACAATTTAAATGAGGGATGTGTTTAAGTAACCATCTTTGAACTAGCAGACCTATTATGAACATAGTCATCGGAAGCTAGCCAAACTTGGACTCACTCGCGAAAGAGCATTTCGCGAACTCGGTTGTACGAGTGTCTTGTATGTCTCCTGCCGCTGTTTTCTTCCACGTTCGTTCTCTTCATAGAGCCTATAGCGACTCTCTCATTACCACGAATAGCGTCTTCTCCTAACCTAGCCAAGGGCTCGTTTACGAGTCAGATAAGCGTGGGATTCACATGAACATCAGCGAGTAAAGATCCTGCACGCGATTTTCAAGAGGACCATGACTAAAGACCAGCGTTCCCGATTAAGAGTCTCTGATGTAGACTGTGGGGTACCCAATTACGTGGTTTGGGCGCAAGTACCGCGGCTTGTTTTACTTGCAATGCTTGGGTCACTAAAGCTAACAAGCCTTCGGGCCCATGCGATTGATGCAGAAAGCTGTGCTACAGGCTGTATCAGTCTCTCGAAATCGAAATGCCTCGGCTAGTTTGCTTCGTGACTTACAGATCGATCCGGCAGTGTTCCGCGTCTAAGCACTGAAAAGAAGTCCAACTCACGGTAGCTCATGAGGGGACGCCTTTCCAGATTTACGTTATCAGTACAGACGGTGGCCCAGTAGTGCTGATCCACCACTAAATTGTCACAAGGTCGAAAGCCGATGTTCAACACTGCTCATTGTCAGCGTGAAAGATGCTGCCCAAGTCGGGAAACTACAGACCGTACCTATCTTCACTATTCCTAACAGGGAGACTTGGACGCTGTCTGCAGAGAACGGAACGCCATTGGCGATCAGATGCTGAATACCATCGAGAAGCTGCTCCATACTCAGCATAGCTTCAAGATTTCTACATCTACGCTAGCTTACCTGAGATAAGGCGGATGCTAGTTCCACTTCTGTTGTTAAGAAAAGGCTCGCTAAGTCTATTACGAGATGTTCGTAAATGACGTGACTCTTCTTCTCGTCTAGAAATATGGCATGGATTGTGGCAATGTTAGGATGGGAAATGTGGTGGACGAGATCCAGATTGCTTAGTCGAGTCGAGCGTGAGACTGCGATTGTGCTGTTCTTACGATGCCGGACAAGGCCTATGGCGGCATTAGCACAAATGATATTGTAATGGTCCTCTAGGGAACCTGTTGTGTAAATCAACACAAGGCGCTTGACGCGAGATGACGGCATGTCGTCATTGATACGAGAGATATCCAGATTATTACTGCTCCAAATACTTGCGCTGAGGGCAAGGTTATAGTCATGGCCATGCTATAACGTTCTAGTTCTATGTCTTTTGTTTCTTGTCTAGCCCTGCGTCATCAATCAGTAGCATACAAGTTGACCTAACGTTCCGACTTCTTGTCAGGCTCCTGACATAACTTTAACTAGCTTCCCGCTATCTGATTAAACCCTTTTCATCCTCTCGACGATCTTTGGTTTGCATGTTCTGTTTTGTTGTTGTCACAATAACAAACCCGCAGTATGTAAATGCGAGTCAATACGTCACAAATCCGTACTTACGTTAGCGGGTTCCGCTAAAAGCAAAGACTGTAGGGGTTCCTTTCCGAAGCTTCTCCACGGCTTTGATTATTCGTGAAATCGTAGCAGACATCTTCTGGCACTGGGGTGACGTAAAGCAGTCAGGTCATCGTAGTGG
>NW_026850169.1:0-2884 GCF_030869225.1 Colletotrichum abscissum
ATTTTCCCATTTCGCGCTTCCATATTGGAACTTTGTGCGCCATGGCATGGTCAACGCCATGTTCGTTGGTTACATCGTGCAGTGTGGTTACGAGACGTATCACTGCGTCGGGAATTAGTGGTCAGGGAGGACAACAAAGAACCACCAGCTGCACGTGTCCCGAGGACCATGAATCGAAGACCTGTGTCGCAGCCCCAAACCACTGCAACACCTGTATTTGATCGAGATCACTGATTTGGGCGCACAATCGCCAGGGGTTTCCGGGTACGGTCATCTTCTGTAATCGCTTAGCCATCGGCTGTATCGGGCACAGCCTCTGCCCGTTCGTCTCATCACGCAGTGGGTCGGACAGGGTCAAGGAACCTTTGGCAACAGCTTGGTGTTGCCAGTGACATAAGTAGCTCAGGTTCGTTGCACTGCTACAGGGGCAACCTTCCGTCATCGCAATCCGACGATGTTCTGCCAATACTTGGTGATGTTGTGATTTCCGTTTCGGCTTCACAATGGCGGTGGCCACCTTACAGAACTCGAGGGCTTCGGGCTTTGTGTCTGGGAAAATCATGTTGTTGATAAGTTGGGCGAAAGTGCTTGCGGGGGCGGTGCTGTTGCGGGTCGCCGTAAATTGATTGCCACAAGTTACCGTTGCATGCGCAGGTTATGGCAGGGGTTTGTTGGTATCAGCTCCGGGACCAACGATGGCGGCGTAGCCTGCCCCAGCGCGGCTTTGAAGGTGGTCTTTGCGTCCAGGCGGGGTGACATTTGCGTGGCTCGCCGACGACTTGTATGCAAGATAGAGTGGTTCATCGCGAGACTCGCCAAAAAGATACGATGAACGACAGGCGCATGCTGCGCGTAGGCTAATTGCCCTGGTGTTCGGTTGAAGCGGCCTGTTCAGGGCAAAGAAGGCGGGTTCGAGATGTCTCTCACAACAACGCCAGGGATCGTGGCAGCCGCCGGAATGCCACTAGGGAGAACGACGTTATATCCGTACATAGTAGGGAGAAAAAAGGAACAGTATAGGAACTGGGTCCAGCCCTGGCCATGCTGGGCTCCTGACAACCGTTGCCGTTGGAAGTGACAGCAGAGGTCCTGCGACAGGCGCGCTTCGAGACTCGAGTGTCAACTGGCTGGCAAAGGGGCATTGCGCGATCGCCGCTTCCTCATCGAAGAGCGACAAGTAACGTACTACATAGCATCGGCGAACCCTTTGCGGTCGAGCGGTTATGGCCGTTACCAAATTTGACGTTCAGTATCCTAGGCAGATAACTGCATGCGGATCCTATTGTCCTGGACGCTGGCGCTTCGTTGGCGATTCCCTGCCAACTGTGCAATTTTTCAAACCGAGAATAAAAGTGGGAGAAAAAAAGAAGGGGGGCCGGGGGTGGGGGGGGGGAAGTGTGTGACCGACCATTCTGCTGCTCGCCTTGTGCCGCTTTGCGGCCTGGCCTGATTGCTACTAGCCTGTCTCCTCCTTGCAACAAACTTTGACAGCAGCGCTTCCGACCCCACTTGTGCTGGGCTGGAAAACCTGCAGGCCGTCGGCGGTTCAGTGAGCAGGGTTCCCTATTGCTTGTCGTCAAACTTGACGTCGGTCACCTCGAGGTCTGATCAGACCACTCGCGTCGTCAGCTCCTTCCATCGAGCCCTACCCCGGGTGCGGAAGGACCATCAGAACCCTGTTCTATCCGACAATCAGCGGGGGCCTTGCACTCCCAGAAACTTATTCAAGCTGTGAGCTCTTCGATGCGCTTCCCTGTCATGATTTCTACACGAATGTGAAGGGTGTTTACAGATGTAGCCAGACCGCTATCGCCGGGGAAGCGTCCCCGGAGTAGTCGAGGCAAGGATTATTTGCCCAATCCAAAATTGGAAGGACAAGAAACAGGCCATTGCGTGCTTCTACGTCCAACGCTCATCAAGGGCCGGAAGACACTGTTGATTTTGAGGCCCTTTGTACGTACGCTGTGGATACACAGCAACCAGTGGCAAATATGTTTAGCCTTGTTATTTTTGCCCTTGTTGTTTTTGCCCCTACGCAGATCGGCTTTTATTCGCGAGGTGCTACTGCGCTTGAGTAAGGACCAGGGATCCCCGGCGCATGCATCATGGCACATGAGTGGAGTACATGGGATAACGGTCAGTTGATGGACGAGGCCGGCAACGGTACCCGCACATCCAATCACTATCGACAACTCAGCCCCTTTTCTTTCCACTATTGTTCTTCGCAAGCTCGAGCGGGATGGTCTTTGGGGCGATTTGCCTAACGTATGTTCCAAAATCACCGAAATATGCGCCTTCCACAGCGTCACTGGGTCAGCGCAGTCCGGCGCATGCCGTGACCCACAGCTGCGGCCGGTAGAGACCTGAGGAGGCTGTTGCTGACCGTGACCAGCCCATCCTTAACTTCGCCGTCGTATCGATTAACGTGCAAACTCCATGCAGACGGCGGCGGCAAAAGCAGCATCCAGATAACACTTCATCGGCCCTGTCGTACTCGCTCAAGCTAAAGGGGGGGTGGTGTGAATGCACACATCTTTTGCTGCATCTGCGTTCTCTGGCCAGCCATCGACGTGGTTTTTAGTGCGGAGTTTTCACATTAGAATGAGACTGGTTGAATATCAGAGAGTGCCGTTGTCGGTGTAGTCCCATTCCTATGCTCATGAACATGTTGTGAATACCACGATTTTCGTGAAGTCTATGACATGGCGGTATCTGCCACGAAACAGGCATGACCCAGCGCACCTGAATCTACTCGTCACGTGCGCTATCACGTCGATCCCACCTACTCGCATACAGCCTGACGACTGGAATAGCCCGAGGGACGCGTCATTTAGGTAGACGATATCCCGAGTAACAGAAGCTGGAAAACATGACATCGGTAAGT
>NW_026850170.1:0-2805 GCF_030869225.1 Colletotrichum abscissum
AGTCACTGAGTTTGATCAGAATATTATTTCGGCACCCTATCTCACTGTTGACGTTTGGCACCAACTCTTTGACCTCTATCAATTGCACTTCGCCACCGAACTCTCGTTTTTGCATCTCCCAACTCTCTAGGGCATCATTCACGACAAAGACAACGAGAAGCCGTCAAACGAATCGAATCTGACCCTATTGGGCATTCTGGCTCTCACTGCAAGATTTCGTCCCGACTTGATCGAACATGTCGCACACATTACACACCACAAGATCGCGGGCCCAAGGTTTTGCGGTGCTCTACCCAGGCTGCAGCCATCAGTAGCATCAGAGTACTTCGCAAATGCTCTTACAAAGGCACTGGGAGAAGTCGAATCAGCCATAACATCGGCTACTGTCGTTCGAGTCCAAGCTTTTCTCATGCTGGGCTTGTATAAATGGAGTCGGCCGAATGGCGGCCTGGCTGCATGGATGTACGTTGACCTCGCCACGCGGATGGCTCAAATCATGAAACTCGGATCTGCACAAGTGCCCTCGCGTTGTTGGCAAGACCAGGAGTCGAGGCGCCGCACTATGTTCAGTTGCTTGATCCTCTGTCAGCTTGTATGTTGCGCATCTGGCCGAGTACCCGCTATTCAAGCTCACGACCTTCCAAAGCAGCTGCCGTGCAGTGACGAAGCCTTCAACTTGGGTGGCGGCATTCTCATTCGAACACCGCGGCCTGTGGGACAAGGAATCGAGGAAGAATTCGAAGATAGCGTTCTCGGCCGATTCGTCGACCTGATCAAAATCTGGGGCGACATCTCCAGATACAGCCTTTTGGGCGGACGCGATACTGAAAAGGAAGAAGGTACGCCGCCATGGAACGAAAAGTCGACCTTCTACCAGCTCAGTCAGGAGATAGACACCTTCTACACAGGACTTCCGGAATGCTTCACATGGTCCACCTCGAACTTCTGGAGACACTCTAACAGCATATACGTGTCATTTCATATGCTGGCTGCTCTCTGCAGAATCGTGCTGCATCGCGAATATATCCCCTTTATCGCCATCAACTGCGCCAGGCCGATGGGCCCGATGGCGGAGCTCGGATTTGACCCCGGCGCTGCTCCCGATGGCCATTGGAAGCGAAGCGCAGAGCAGATCTTCAAGGCTGGTAGGGAAATCATCGACCTTATCACGTTATGTCGGGACAGACTGCCCTATTTGTCGTTGGTCTTATTCGCCATCAGGCAAGCAGCCTTTGTCGAGATATACGCAGCGCACTATCCCCATATGGATACTCAGAATCACATGTTCAGTGAGCAGGAAGTCGGAAGGCGGAATTCGAGACCGATGTCCGACAACTGGCAGCCAACCACCACTACTTACCAGGCACTGACAAAGGCTACACCTTACTTCAGCCTGGCGTCCAGTTATGTCATATACCTGAAAAGCATAGATCAGTGTCTCACTCGAATCAACTCCGACTATAGAGATGGAGGTTCTAGGCAGAGTAGATTTGATCCCTTGGGGATTCGACGAGATGGGCGTGGCGGCGATTGGGACGGGTGACGGGATCCCCGGCCAATTCACCAGCAAGCCGGCTCCCATGACTCCTCGACTCATGGCTTTTCACCGACAGTCGGCTCACCACAAAACGAAGTGGAAATGGCTAGCAAGAACGCAAACGAATTGAAGCCTGACGTCTATGTACGATATCAACAGGGCCGGCGGTTGAGCATTATGTTCGATGACATTTTTGAGTTTGCTATCGGAGGCAAAGGCTGCACGCCGAACTTGGGATCGCGGAACACATTCAATCCCCCATTCTGTTGGGGCAGTGATCCGTATCCAAGACTGTCATCCAATGGATCGCAGCCTTATGGGAGGGTGTGATGACGAATTCCGTTGCCTGGTAGGACAAAGAAGAAGAATTGACTCGGAAGAAGCTCGGCCCGACGACAAGCACGGCGACTACACAGGCGTTCCCCTCGAACTACCATCTATTGCCGAAGCGAAGCACCCTTCTGGACTTGTCGATCCTAGCGATCAATTCTACGATGTGATCGAGTCGAGCCCGTCCCGCTCAACTTGAAGGAGACCAGGTGTGATACATACGGATAGGATGCTACTCAGAGACAGCAAAGCAGCCCAGAGTGGCATAGAAGCTTCCAAGGATCTTACTTCTCACATACGCTTGGACTAGCATGTCCATAGGCCTGTCGGCATACTAGTGCTACTCCAATGCCGTGCTTTTTGGCGATGAGGAAACAAGTTGGAATTCGGATCTCGAAACCAAAGCCCGCATGGCCTTCGAGACGCCGCAACAAACTTGGAAGGTTTATCAACTCGTGTGGTCGCGTTGGCATAAGTAGGTTTCGAGAATTACCCATGAGAGGGTCTCGGCACCAGAAAGCGCGGCCTAGTATTGTTCAGCGCGCGTTCAAGGAGGACTACTGAGCACGTACCAAGGGCATGCTTGAAACGCTGGCAAGGAATGTTGCCAATAGACACACTGTGTAGTAAATACAGAGCATGAGGCAGAAGTGGCTGGGCCTTGAGAACCGATATGGTCTCGATGAAAGTAGGTATGAGACCAGCGCGCCGCTAATGAGAGCATACGGACGGATCAATCGCAAGTACGATGGATACCGAGCCGCCAGGTGCATCGCCAGCGACAGCACCCCGCTTCCGAGAACGACCCTGTAGGCGGTCCGACTAGCCAGCTCGATCTGAGAACACATCAGTAAGGTCAATTTCGAGTCCGGGTCTAGAGGGGGTTGCAGAAGAATGGACTTGAATTGAGCTCACATATTTGCCCATCGTAACAATGA
>NW_026850171.1:0-2805 GCF_030869225.1 Colletotrichum abscissum
TCATTGTTACGATGGGCAAATATGTGAGCTCAATTCAAGTCCATTCTTCTGCAACCCCCTCTAGACCCGGACTCGAAATTGACCTTACTGATGTGTTCTCAGATCGAGCTGGCTAGTCGGACCGCCTGCAGGATCGTTCTCGGAAGCAGGGTGCTGTCGCTGGCGATGCACCTGGCGGCTCGGTATCCATCGTACTTGCGATTGATCCGTCCGTTTGCTCTCATTAGCGGCGCGCTGGTCTCATACCTACTTTCATCGAGACCATATCGGTTCTCAAGGCTCAGCCACTTCTGCCTCATGCTCTGTATTTACTACACAGTGTGTCTATTGGCAACAGTTCTTGCCAGCGTTTCAAGCATGCCCTTGGTATGTGCCCAATAGTCCTCCTTGAACGCGCGCTGAAAAATACTAGGCCGCGCTTTCTGGTGCCGAGACCCTCTCATGGGTAATTCTCGAGACCTACTTATGCCGACGCGACCACACGAGTTGATGAACCTTTCAAGTCTGTTGCGGCGTCTCGAAGGCCATACGGGCTTTGGTTTCGAGATCGAATTCCAACTTGTTTCCTCATCGCCAAAAAGCACGGCATTGGAGTAGCATGAGTATGCCGACAGACCTATGGACATGCTAGTCCGAGCGTATGTGAGAAGTAAGATCCTTGGAAGCTTCTATGCCACCCTGGGCTGCTTTGCTGTCTCTGAGTAGCATCCTATCCATGTGCATCACCCCTGGCCTCCTTCAAGTTGAGCGGGACGGGCTCGACTCGAATATATCGTAGAATTGATCACTAGTATCGACAAGTCCAGAAGGGTGCTTCGCTTCGGCAATAGATGGTAGTTCGAGAGGGACGCCTGTGTAGTCGTCCTGCTTGTTGTTCGTGCCGAGCTTCTTCCGAGTAAATTCTGCTTCTTTGTCCTGCCAGGCAACGGAATTCGTCGTCACACCCTCCCATAAGGCTGCGATTCATTGGATGACAGTCTTGGATACGGATCACTGCCCCAACAGAATGGGGGATTGAATGTGTTCCGCGATCCCAGGTTCGGCGTGCAGCCTTTGCCTCCGGTAGCAAAATCAAAAATGTCTTCGAACATGGTGCCCAATTGCCGGCCCTGTTGATATCGTACATACATGTCGGCCTTCAATTGCTTTGCGTTCATTCTAGACATTCCCATTTCGTTTTGCGGTGAGCCGAGCGTTGGTGGAAGGCCATGAGTCGAGGAGTCAGGGGAGCCGGCTTGCTGGTGGATTGGCCCGGGATCCCTCCGCCCGTCCCAATCGCCGCCACGCCCATCTCGTCGAATGATCAAAGGATCATCTCTACTCTGTCTAGAACCTCCATCTCTACAGTCAGATTTGATTTGAGTGAGACACTTATCTATGCTCCTCAGGTATATGGCATAATTGGACGCCAGGCTAAAGCAAGGTGCAGCCTTTGTCAATGCCTGGTAAGTAGTGGTGGTCGGCTGCCAGTTGTCGGACATCGGTCTCGAATTCCGCCTTCCGATTTCCTGCTCACTGAACATGTGATTCTGAGTATCCATATGGGGATAGTGCGCAGCGTATATCTCGACAAAGGCTGCTTGCCTGATGGCGAATAAGACCAACGACGAATAGGGCAGTCTGTCCCGACACAACGTGATAAGGTCGATGATTTCCCTACCAGCCTTGAAGATCTGCTCTGCGCTTCGCTTCCAATGGCCATCGAGAGCAGCGCCGGGGTCAAATCCGAGCTCCGCCATCGGGCCCATCGGCCTGGCGCAGTTGATGGCGATAAAGGGGATATATTCGCGATGCAGCACGATTCTGCAGAGAGCAGCCAGCATATTAAATGACACGTATATGCTGTTAGAGTGTCTCCAGAAGTTCGAGGTGGACCATGTGAAGCATTCCGGAAGTCCTGTGTAGAAGGTGTCTATCTCCTGACTGAGCTGGTAGAAGGTCGACTTTTCGTCCCATGGCGGCGTCCCTTCTTCCTTTCCAGTGTCGCGTCCGCCCAAAAGGCTGTATTTGGAGATGTCGCCCCAGACTTTGATCAGGTCGACGAATCGGCCGAGAACGCTATCTTCGAATACTTCCTCGATTCCTTGTCCCACAGGCCGCGGTGTTCGAATGAGAATGCTGCCACCCAAGTTGAAGGCTTCGTCGCTGCACGGCAGCTGCTTTGGAAGGTCGTGAGCTTGAATAGCGGGTACTCGGCCAGATGCGCAACATACAAGCTGACAGAGGATCAAGCAACTGAACATAGTGCGGCGCCTCGACTCCTGGTCTTGCCAACAACGCGAGGGCACTTGTGCAGATCCGAGTTCCATAATTTGAGCCATCCGCGTGGCGAGGTCAACGTACATCCATGCAGCCAGGCCGCCATCCGGCCGACTCCATTTATACAAGCTAAGGATGAGAAAAGCTTGGACTCGAACGACAGTAGCCGATGTTATGGCTGATTCGACTTCTCCCAGTGCCTTTGTAAGAGCATTTGCGAAGTATTCTGATGCTACTGATGGCTGCAGCCTGGGTAGAGCACCGCAAAACCTTGGGCCCGCGATCTTGTGGTGTGTAATGTGTGCGACATGTTCGATCAAGTCGGGATGAAATCTTGCAGTGAGAGCCAGAATGCCCAATAGGGTCAGATTCGATTCGTTTGACGGCTTCTCGTTGTCTTTGTCGTGAATGATGCCCTTGAGAGTTGGGAGATGCAAAAACGAGAGTTCGGTGGCGAAGTGCAATTGATAGAGGTCAAAGAGTTGGTGCCAAACGTCAACAGTGAGATAGGGTGCCGAAATAATATTCTGATCAAACTCAGTGACT
>NW_026850172.1:0-2781 GCF_030869225.1 Colletotrichum abscissum
AATCCTCGGCAAACTGCCGGAGGGCCTCCATGTCTTTCGTCGTTGCTGTCTTGACGCTCTCTAGTTCCAGGGGTTATGCATGCTCCCTGCAAGTCCTCCTCGGGCGGCTACGCTGGCATATGACTGCCCGGTGTTCCCCTGATTCATCGGCTCTAGTGCTTTGATATCCTTCACGACCTTGACCGCCAGCTCGCTGGCTTTCCAAGCCTCCTTGGCAGCCGCGCTGGCTGCGCGCGTTGTGTTGGTGTTTTCCTTCAGTTCGACCGTATTCTGCTGCATAGCAATCCTGATGGTTCTCGATTCGCGGATGTTGCTCTCGTTGGCTGTCTTGTTTTCCGCACGTAGACTCTCAATAGCTTGGTGGAGGTGTCCGAGCTCGGGCAATTTCTGCATTTTGGCCAGCAGGGGGATGGTGCCAATGAGAGTGAGTCTCACGGCTTTCGGGTCAAGGGGGTGTTCGTTTGCAGTGTCGATTGATTTGAGTGCTGTCTGAAGGTGTCTGCTAGGTGTCTGCTAAGTTGAGTGGCATGCTCTCGATGGTGCGTTGGCCATGTTTGCTCCTGGGGCCATGGGGTTGCCATGGTGCCTACGTCGTTATGGGCTTCGCGACGAGCACAAGGCTATCCAGTTGACCTTTCGGAGTGTGTTGTGGCGCTGTTTTTACTCCGATTTCAAAAAACCTACCCGAGGCCATACTATGGACCTACCCATGGTGTGAGACGATGTGGAAGCGCTTTCCGCAGGTGGTGGGCTTCGATAATACATACAAGACGAATAGATACCAGCCATTCTTGTGACTGAAACCTCAATTTATTTCACAGTTTCTCCACTGGCCGTGATGAAACAAGGAGAGTCAGGAGGTATGGCAGTGTCGAAAATGGATGAGAAGGATACCGGTCCAGTTAGCTCGGTCGACCACATCGATTAATCTGGTTGGTGTATGTGGAGTCCTGCGCTAAGTTGCCGACCCATGATCAGTCCCTGCTGTGATTGCGAGTAAATGCGCTACTTGATTCGCGACGATCGGGGATAGAGTAGGGTCACCTGCCTAAATCAAGCTCTCCGTCAAGTAGGCTGTGCTGGAGTATCGGTTCGTCAACTTTGGCAAGGTTAGCTTCGGCGTTATGATCGCCCCTCGCTACTAACATCGTTGGTTGTCAGTCAGAGTTTGAGACGTATTGGCACGATCAGCTGAACCTTCCCGTCAATCATTGCCTTCAGCCTTGAAGGTCTAAATGATCTGCTTCGACTGTCTCATGAACCATGACTGCTCGCCCTGTCCTCGTAGCTAAAGTCAATTCGTCCAGCCAACAGTCGATACACTCAAGAATTTACCTATGAGAGGCGAAAAGGCAACTTGGAATTTCAACTGCTGACTTTGAGATGGACTTCAATCAGATTAGGGCGGTGAGAAATCACCACTTTACCCACGAAAAGGTATTTATATTGCTAGAATATGAATAAATGAACGACGGCCTGGCCTTCTTAGTTTTCGATAATGCGTCCAAAGTCTAGCAAGACCACTCGTAGGTAGGACGCATCTTCGCACACTATGAAGTGTATGGGTCACGTGAAATACTTATGTCGGCCAACGCAAATTGCACGGGATGAGGTTGAAATATAACAGGTCCAAAAGTACCGTTGGTTCTAGCCATCAGTAGTTAGTTACCAATAACGTCACGCCGCTGTTCGCGATCCTTTCATGAGATAAAAGGGAATAATCAGATCAATCATCGAATGTTATATTACGTTGGCTCTGACTAACAAGCTACGACAATAGACCACGCTTGAGCCTCTGCAAATTGACGTCTTGAGAATTGTTTTCAAGGCAGACTAGTCGGTCTAGACCCAAGACGAATGTCGGCAACGTACAGTAGCGACCTTCATCTGATTGAAGATGAATTGCGGCGCAGAGTCTGTGCTGGCATCTCTGAAAAGGCGGCTGAGCGGTGCGAGAGGCTCTTATGTTGTCCAGCTTTGACACACTAGTAACCAGGCTAAATGAACTTCATTAGCACTTCAGGTGCTCTGCTGCTGTACCCAAGATGACTCCTGTCTCGTTTTAGGCCCCTCTGAGGCTGTGCCGTACCCTTCGCTGTAAACAAGATCGTCGTCGGTACCTTTGTTTGTTTTTGCCCAACAGCTTATGCTCCTGAAAGTGGTGCCTTTCTCAACGTTCCTACGTGTGATCTGAAACATCGATGTTATGTAAATCTCATCTCTGAAACTGAATGGCAATGGTTTCGGACTGTCGAGCCGCCGGGCCAACCCCTAGTATTTTCGCTATTCCATACGAAGCTTGGGCGATATATCAATGGGCTGTCGGCTTCCATTCAAAATCATCAGAAGTTCCTATCATCTCACGGTAAATATGACCTGTGTTTCACCCGAGATGAGAAAGAAAAGGAATCGAGATGCTCAGGCCAAGCACCGAAAGAAGAAGCAAGAAGAAACTAGACGCCTCCAGTCAGAAGTGGACCATCTCCGGAGAAAACTGCAGGAAGTCCGTGAAGCCACGGCAAGCAACGACATGCAGCGATTGAAATATATTGTGCTAGATGAGATGCGGCCTTCGACGCCTCAGCCCGATGCGCCAAGCATGGTCGAGTTAGGCACGCCAATCACTGACACAGGGTACACCGAGTCGTCCGATCCTTTCCCGATATCATCTATCGTTCCCTCCTCGAACTCGAACCCACTCAACTATACGCTTCTCCTGCCGGAACATAACGCTTACTCCGATATCATATCTCAAACACCATTTACGGAAGGCTACAGCCA
>NW_026850173.1:0-2715 GCF_030869225.1 Colletotrichum abscissum
AATAGCGATAAAGCCGACGGCTGGTTTTTCCATCTTCCTCGTTCAAAGTCATTAAGAAACGCGCCGGAATGATTGAGAGAACCGACGGGATCAGTCTGCCCATTAATCCAACATCTTGGTGCTTCATGGGGTGGCACACCCGATTGATCAACCGATCCGGGCGATGAAGAGTACCAAGAATCCTGTGCACTCATACTGATACTCGGACTAGGGCCACTGTTTGTAAAGTATGAAAAGAAACCACAATCGGTATCGAATTTCTACTCTGGTTTGCCGTCAAGGTGATGATATATCGAGCACCATTTGGCTGGATCTGCGGCTATGAAGTCATTCGGGTATGGCTTGGAGGCTGCAAAGTCGAGCAACCGTCCTTGACAAGGAGATGGATCGATTAGATGATCGAATGAATCATCAACCTGACTGAGCCAAATTGGATTGGCACCGGCACTCGAACTTTCGCAGAAGTCAAGGGGGAATTGCTGTAATCGAAACCCGTTGTCAGCGTGCAGTTGAGAAGAGCAATTGGGCTGCTTAATGGACCCTACAAAGGTACGCCTCTTCTGCGTCTTGGTTGGGGACTTCGGGTTTGACTTGAAACAATCGGGACTGTTGCATGTTGGGGTGTTTTCTGCTTGACGCTTCAGCTTTTTGCCTACATGAGATGGTCAGTACATGTAGGAAGTGGCTGAGCGCCGCAATGACTGAATTTGCCTTACGGTAGTTGCGTTGGGCAATACGGTTTTGAATCCTGCGACGCTCAGCAAGATCGGAAATCTTGGTCCAATCCTCGTCAGGATTGGCGAGTTTGCCGGGAGTGGCACGTGTGTGTGCGGTTTCTGCGACGTCCGTATGAGAAACTCGAAATAGCATGATGGCCTGTAATAGGGTCGCGGCGTAGGCTCGTATCCGGTGACGGGGAATGACAAGACAGTGGATACAGAAAGATGACTAGTGGCAGTAAGCTGCCGAATAGAGGACCTTGAGAAAGTAGGAAGAAGGAGGGCGGCTAACAGCTTCATATAGACTCCAAAATTAAGCATGCAATTTTAGACGTGGCGTTATCAACGAAGAAATGGCCAGCAGCCTGCTTAACCATGCAAGAGGTACCGGAAGATCTTCAGCGTATCCGTACTATGCTACCCTGGTGGTCTGCCTCGCCGTGCTGCCATGCACTGCCTGAACCCACAGGCTGCAGATGGAGGGCACATTCACACTCAGCTGGTCGCCGTAGAAGTCCCACGACATGCCCTAATGCGAATGAAATCATGTTCAAAGCTGCCAATATGAACGCGGACGCCGTCAGTTGAGATAAGGAGTCCATGCAAGGCAGAGACGAAGTCGTGACAGGCCTTCTAGAATGGCACATTTGAGCATTTCGTGCCCCTGCTGATGTTGCCTGAAATAGATGGATGTGATTCGACATTCGCACTGAATTGGCTTAAGCAGACCAGCAGAGGGAAGTTTGTTGGCAAAGCATAAGGCAAGGATAGCGAGGGCTTGGACATAGATAATTGGCGGTTCATGGAAGGTGCCACCAGAGTCAGCAGAAGGGACGAGCCTTGCCTCAATCATTGGGGCATTACTCCCAACCTCAATCTAGCCTAGATAGTAAACTAATACACGGGTTACGTTGCTTTAGCCTCTCGAAAAAGTGGAATTATGTAGAAGAGTAGTAGTTGAAAAATGGGAATTGTGTCTAGGAGTGATCGTTCCTCGATGGATTCAGACAGGACAGCCCACTCGTGACACCTGAGCACATATCACAGATCGCTTACGACCAAGGGGTATGTAGTTCTAGCGAGTCACCGACTCTATGCTGTTAAGTGCTTGATGCTTTTTATGACTCGGATATTTATTTGGGTAGTAGTCAACTTCATACTCCTAGAAGGTAGTAGTGACGACAAGAAAGTCAAGATAGAAGCAATAGGCCTTTCGCAAAAAATGTGTATGAGCAATGGACAAACTTCCAAGAGATTTTTGTACATTTAATACAGAATCCTAGTCTTTCTAACAAACGAGTTGCATAGAAGGGTGGTCTCTCTAAACAAGACTATATCCGCCGCAGGGTAATTCCCCTATTAGTATGTGTGAAGGATTAGAGTAGACAAGCTTTCCCGGTGTTGCCCGCGGGTACCTTGCCTCTCTCGCAAGTTTCTTCTCGACACATCTGTGGAAGTACGTCACATCAAGTTGTGTCTAGCTGCTCGAGGATCCTGCATGCTTCTTCTGCCGTGCAACGGAGCTCTGGATTCGGGACCAATAGAAGCTAGCAGATAGTCAGTGATGAGCTCGCTGGCAGTACCATCTGACTTACCCTTGTGACCTCCAGCATTTGAATCACCCATGCAGGTGCCCGAGGCGAGACTGCGGTCTCAGGCAGCTTCAAGCTTGAGTCGCAGAAGATCATGGCCAGGTTCTCGTTAACGAAGCCAGAAGATGGACAAAACTTTCTAAAACCACTTAGTACCGGGCACGCATGGCAGTATTTCATAGTGCGTACCTGATAATCGCATCTAGCTGTTCAATGGCACTAGTGGCGGGCGATGAAGTCGACCTCACCGGCTTGAACTCCGGACCCTGTCCGATGATCATTTCTCGAAGGATGCAGCCAGCAGACCAGTTATCAACAGCGCAGGTATACACCAAGCTACGAGTATCTCCGACGAACGCATTGACTCGGAGAAGCTCGGGAGCTCTATAGTACAATGAACAGAC
>NW_026850174.1:0-2712 GCF_030869225.1 Colletotrichum abscissum
ATGAAACAGACGTTTGCAGCAAGAACTCATGCAAGGGCGAGCCATCTTATACCTAATCCATTGAATTTGCCCCCGCTAGTTTCGCTCCAACGTAGGTTTCTCTCGAATTTCCCCACCGCTATCATGGGTCCATTCTGAATCGAGTGTGCAGGGTTGCCTGTCCTGAAGTGTGCTGATCAACTCGGTGGCCCAACAGAGAGCAACCGTCATGTGACGGTGATATGGTCGTTTAGGCCCAAAATTTCACAGACGGCTGCGCTCTGCCCTGGTGGCGACTGCCAATCACCCTCCCAACTCAATGAAAATAACATGAGATGTCAGTCTCAAAACCAATCCCGACTAAGAGGACTTGCATGTTCGGATGACGATGGTATCCAGTGATGGTCAATTGAGGGAGCTCCTGTTGCGCGAGGTTCAGGTGGTCTCTGCGAAGTAATTCACTAAAGAGCAAATAGTGCCGGCTTCACGGCAGCCCCCTGAAATATTTCTGGCCTCAGATACTGGGCTGTAGGTTCATTTCCGCATTTTCCCAATAGCTCTTGCCTTCTCCTGATGCGCGATACCATCCATATGAGTGGTTCGCAACTACTGGGATTGACCTCCGAGTCGAGCCCAATTCCGGGTTCATACGCTGCAGGCTCGGAGCGAGTTGAGTTCAAACGTTGGATCTTCGAGTTTCATTTAAGTGAGTCCTCTTCTCTATTTTACTCGTTCCATGTTGTGACATCAAAATAGCGCAGAGAGTGTGCCATAGTCAACTACGCTAGGTCCCACCAGCGCGATCACTTAGGATGTTCCGTGGTAACGGCGGCTTTGCAACAGCCTATCTGTGCCATGAGCTGCTGTGGCATGCCCATGACGAGCTTCCGCTCCGCTCCGCTATTCATGAGCAGTACCATTAACCAAAATCAGTCATGAGAAGCTTAAGTCGAGATATGCTATTGCATACAAAGCCGTCGTCTCAGGTAAAGTTTTGTTTATCTTGTGAGCCGGGCAAGCCAGACAATCCTCCTTGATGAACACGAGGGTAAACATGACCCATCGGACTCTTCGGATCTTTGCAGGCGTTCCCACAGGTGCTCGCCATCATGTGATGAAGATTGCAACGCTTTTCCGGATTGATGAGACCTTTCTCCAGGGGATACCTCGATGGCCTAGCAATCAGATTCGTCGGCTCTTTGCTCGAGGTCGGCCCAAGCATGGACTCCGTCGCAATCTCGGATCTCGCAATCCGGGGGTTCCGCCTGCTGTTGGAAAGCTACCCTCCAAGGTTGCAAGAAATGGCATAAGAAATCGGAGCATCTCATCACAAAGGTTTTAAGATCCACTGGGACAATGGCCTGCCCATTCAAAAGGTTAGGAACGTGTCGTGTCACAGCTACAGCCCTCGGCTTGAAGTGGTGCGAGTCGCTGAATCGAAGCGGCGAAGCCCTCTGTGTAGTCATGCGCTCGCCGGCTCTTGCCCGGGCGCGGATCTAATCATGAGTAAACAAACATTAGACTCGACAGCTGATATTGATCGCGAGCAAAATACCTCCAAAGCCAAACTACGATGATATCCTTGAACGAATTGTCTCAAATACGGGAACCATTTTCTCTTCGAAAGCTTTCTCTGCTGTGAAAGGCACAATCCACTTGAGTGCCACCCGTGATATGCACTCACTACATTCAGCTGAGTGTAAGCGATCCAGGCCGACCGCAGGAGGTCCAATCATTGTGGGTTGTAGCGCATAAAAGTGGAATTACGGACAGGAAAGGAGGTGTGTCACTTTGGAGCATGCCTGATTAACCCAAGGCAAGCGTCGGCAACGGGCGCGGTGCGATCCCAATTTTCTTTCCCTTCTTCCCCTCTCTGTTAAGCATTTGACTGGATCTCGAACAATATCCTTCCTAGCAGCTGAATGAATCTGTGAAGGTAGTCAAGCTTGCTTTGGTAGCGACACTCATTCACAATATTTCACGTGTCGCAAGGATCTGCGCGGTGTTCGATGGCCAAAAAACCAGATTATCGCATCTAGGAGACCTAAGATGCCAGCCAGGTACGCGCCTGATCAACTGCCTCGAGCTCTCCCCATGTTTCCATACGCGGCCCTGTTGCGACTCGGCGGACCAAAGAGTCCGTTTGCAGTCGCATGCAGACTTTTTTTGTCCATGAGTCAGGACGATAAGAGAAGGATTTCCACCGTCGGCTTAGTCCAGGTCTTGCTCAGTCCCTTCAAGCTCATTTGGCTAAGGGTGTTGTTTCCTCATCCAATTTGCAGCAGCCAACGGGCGCGCGCTCGTGCACCAGTCCAGCTAAAACTCTTCAAGCCATCGCTTGGAACTTGTCAGAGAGCCCGATCAGTCTGGGGATTCTCCCGGGCGTAGATCGTTGAGGAATGGTCTCTGCACTCCCCAAAGCTGAGCTGAAGCTGAGAGATCGATCGTCATGAGCATAATATGCTAAAGACACAAACGTCTACAGAACTGGCATTCTGTTCCCTATCTCCTTGGTTGACGGCCAATGCTCTTGCTCTCGACGGTGAGCCTATCTCGTTGATAGAACAGCCTTCAAACTTGAAGCGTCAGCTTGTGACAGCCCCAAAGATATAGCAGTGCCAGCTCGGCTAGCTTAGGGCGTCGCACTTTGCCTCAGCCGTTCTCGCTAACCTCAGCGTTGATGGGACTGTACAGCCGACTCGTCATGGCTGGGAGTCGTGCACTACGGCGCCT
>NW_026850175.1:0-2656 GCF_030869225.1 Colletotrichum abscissum
CACTGGCAAAAGCCAAAAAAGCAGAACACCTGACCCAAGAGACTTTCCTAGATCATTCAAACAGAATCCGGCGGCTAGAGGCAACACTCAACGGGTTACAGAACTTTAGCGCTAAGAGATCGAACCCGGAGACTCTGTTAGAAAACCAAGATGCGGAAAGTACCGAAAACGCCTTACTTCTCCAAGTGACAAGAAAACCACCAGACGACGTTCCGGAAGCGGTTCAGCTGCAATTGGATCAGACTCAGAAGGATATCCAATTTTTGCGAGAGAACTTGAGCGGAAGACATAATGAAATGACCCACTCATTGGAAAGCATCAAGCATCAGACCAGCGTGCAGTGGGAAAGTGCAGAAAAACGTCTGGCCGATCTTGTGACTGAAATGTCAGCCGTTAAGCGGGATCTACACAGCAAAGCAGCCACGGTTGACCCAATCCTGAGACACTTACAGGACGTTGTTAGAAAGAATGGGGATATTTCAGAGACGTTACGAGCACAAATCGCTTCCCAGGCTTCCGGGTGGAAGGAGCTTCGAGACCAGTCAGAAAAGCGTGCGCGGCTTGACGCTCAGACGAGGAAGCTAGCCAGACAAGTCGATGACTTGGAACGCAGACTGGAGAGTCAACAACGTCAGAACGAAAGTATGCGAGACCAGATGCAAGATCGAAATCGATTGGCTCCGATCTCTCGTGATCTAATTGAAGTTAAGCAGGAAGTCCAAGGGGTTGAGAGCTATTGGCGGGACGAGATCAGCACAAGACTGAGTGCTGTTGAAGGCAATGTGGAAACGCTCAAGCATGGTA
This sequence comes from Colletotrichum abscissum, assembly GCF_030869225.1. NCBI lineage: Eukaryota > Fungi > Ascomycota > Sordariomycetes > Glomerellales > Glomerellaceae > Colletotrichum > Colletotrichum abscissum. The sequence goes on from NW_026850175.1 coordinate 805, forward strand.
CCGAAGCGGGTCATGAGAGAACGAAAAGCCTCAGCCAAGATCTCAACCACGCAAAACTTGATGTAGACCGCAGCTTCCAAAGCCAAACAAGCGCTCTGGAGGCCCTTTCGAGACAAACACATGATCGCATGCAACAGCTAAAAAATGAAACGGCACATTCTACGTCGGCAGTAGACGAGCTCCAAGTTCGGTACCGAGATCTGGAAATTTCGATCAAGGGAATGGTAGATAGAGTCTCGACATACACGAGTCTTCCGGTCAGCTCCATGCACCTTGGGAAGAAAAGGAATGCGGAAGATTGCCAGCTGGAGCAAGAAAAGAGCGATCCAGGCAGCCAAGCAGAGTGTCTGAACCCGAGAGTTGAAGTCCGTACTCACCACGAAGGACAGCCAGAAGGCCACAGCCAGAGTTCCCAAGTTCCGAGAGATTCAGGCACCGATGCCTCTTCATCACGAGATCGACAGTCCACAATTAAAGCGGGAGCAACAGACGCAATCCTTGGCTCGGAAGCATGCCCAAGTATAATTGCGAGAGATCAGGCAAATAGTACAGGAGAACCGCAGAATAGGAACCCCAAGCCAGTGGGAGTGCGAGTAGGAGAGATGACAACGTCACTTGAGAATGGCGGGGCAGCTATTGAAACCCAAGCAGACGGGCTCGATACAGGTACGACCACAATGTCGCAAAACCCAGAGCGACAAGCGGAATCGTGGACCATCAGAAATGAGATCTCAGACACGGCAAGCAAGACTGAAAATGCTAGGAAAAGGCCAAGTGGTCACCCACCATTTGACGATGTAACCTACGTTCTAAACAAGGATGATGAAATCCTCAAACAGAAATATTGCCGCAGCCGGCCGGTTTTGGACAAATGGGCCATCCAAAAACTCGAAGAAAAAGACGTCGAGATTACATGCGTCATCAGCTATTACGAGAAGCAGCGATCGAAGCACCTGCGACAATGTCAGGCTTACTTTGACGAAACGAAAGCCAAAGTCCAGCGGCTCAAAGATCAAGTCAGGCAAATGAGTGGGGATTTGCAGCATGCAGCTCGAGAGATCCAGGACAGGGACGACCACATTGCGTCCATGTACAAGGCCAGTGGCAACTTTTCCTTGAACACAGAGAAGACTCAGGATGAAAACAGCCGAACCGACATGGATTCTACACAGCCTTTGCACAGGAAGCGGACCAGGACAAAGCCGCCGAATGATGAAGCGTATGCTGAAGCGGGCACCGTAGAGGCTGATCCTTACGTGGAGGAAAACAGTCATGCCGCGACTGCGATCGAAGTACTGCCTAGCACAAAAGTAGTCAAGCAGAAGCAGACATCGCAAACAAGCTCTTCACGGACCAGGCCCAAGAGGTCGAAGCGCGAAAACGAGCCTGGAGGGACTTCGCGTTCTGTACCAGAGGCGAAATGCACCAAGGACTCTCTGAAGACCATCCCAAGCCTTGATGACAACGTCGATTATCTCCAACCAGGGTTTGACGCCAACTCCATCACTGTGAAAGAGTTGAAGAAGATATTCGTTACGCACGCAATCAACTTCAGTCATAGCTCGAAGAAAACAGCGCTAGTGGCTCTATTCCAGAGAGAAATCGAACCCCGAGCTGGTGCTACGTTGGAGGTACGGGCGAACATCAAACGCTCGGCAGCGGGCATCGTTGATGTTAGATAGGTTTCGGTAGCTTGAATGCCAAAAGACACACCTGGTTGGTTACCGGTATGATTTCATTTGCAGAAGCACAATCAGATACTTCTATTCACTGCGGCTGATAATGAGGTGAAATGGAGCATTTGACGTTGATGATCGGGCGTAAGCCACGCAGGAAAAAAATTTACATGTGT
>NW_026850177.1:0-2654 GCF_030869225.1 Colletotrichum abscissum
CCAGCCAAAGGCCATCTTGACGTCGCTCGATTCCTCGCCAAGCCAGATAACTGTAGCGAACGCAGCGGCGTATATGTCGCTCATCATCCTGACCTGCTGGCTGCGCTCCGAGATATCATGTTGGTTAATGCAGAGCGCACCTGCCCAGAGGAGGGTGTCGCAGGTAGGCTGTCGGAGATTGCGCAAGGCGCTGTGTAGGCTGAGGCCAATCTCCATCTTGAGATTCGAGCAACAAAATGCTTTTCGCGGCTGCGAATCACCCCATGCGTAGGAAAGCGCGGTGAAGGATGGCTTCTCATCGAGGAAGACGTGCACCAGCTCGCCGGATAGCTTCTCTGCTTCTGTTCCGGCACATAGCTTCAAGAGGCGAATTTGGCGATTTGGCGCAAGCGGAGAGTATTGGTATTGTTTCATTCCGAATGATGTCTGGAGATGGCTATTTTTCGAGCCATGCGAATCACGTAGGAGACCTAGGAGAGTGTTGAGCACCGGTTGTTGTCAGGGTCAAGAGTGACGGGGGTACCCGTGGAATTTTACATGCACGGGTACCCGTGAGCCTATTGGGAGCCCCTTACACTCGGGCGACAGTGGTCCAGGACAGTGGCTAAGCTGATGTGCAGACGCGGAACCGTGTCCAGGTAAGTGTATTTGCAGAGGGTCTTGCGGGACGTCGTTGCGCCTCTGCCCGAGAGCCTCTTCACTGCGAACCATAAGGACGTCTACAGCGCAGCACTTACCACGCAGGCCACTGTCGGGCTCTTTTTGCTTGTCGAATGCGAGGAAGTCATCTTTCCAGCATCCTTCATTCCTCATCTCGCACGATCACCGACTTGCCGGAATTTACTGTCACTACGCTATGGTACCCCTTGCTCTCGAATCTAGTTTTGATCTTCCATCGGTCAGTTGCCGTCTTAAGTCCGATCTCAAGTCACTTCGCTTCCAGAAGCTGGCTTGTCCCAAGAGTCTGCGTGCTGTCGACTCTCGCAATCATTGCGACCCTGTTCTGACGGATGTACGTCACGGGGCAACACGGGCACGTTCTAGAACAACTCCTCATTACTGTGGGAATGCTGTGGGTAAAAGCAGGAGGGCATAAGCCTTTACTCCTGGAATAGACAAAAGCCAAGGTGCAGAGATGACAAAAAGCTGTTCGTCCAATTACCATAGAGTGCGAATCGCTTTGCCTGAACTTCAGACCAACGATTCATGGTTTTCGACCGCATCTCGCACACCACCGTCGATCAGTTCGTCCGCTAAATGGCACGCCGGCAAGTCTATAAATAGCGGGCGACTGAATCCCGCTACGTGCCTTCATAGCCAGAACGGTTACCACTTCCAATTTTCTTAATGCTGCAATTGTTTTGTCAGAGCTACAGGTGTTCTAGTCTGGAACTCAGCTGCCAAGTAAGTACAGTGACAACACTTGGGTGGCTTACGGGTAAGAGTTACCAAAGCCTTCGGGCTGCAGAAGCGCCCACCGGCTTCGAGGTCCCCATAAACGGGATGCTTCGGTGTGGGCTACTGGTAAGGCCACCTGGGTGTGGAACCTTCCAACAGTAGTGGCATGGCCGGGCCGAGCGCTTCGGGGGTCCACAGACAGGACATCGTGTTCCGCATCCGTGCCACCCACCAACCTGCCGCTGAGAATCTCCCAAAGCGCCCGTCTGCGAAGCGCTCACAGCCCAGTCATGCTTCTGGTAGTTAAATCGGCTCCCCGTTCAGCCCGAGTAAAAGTGATAAGACCCGCCGCCGGCGGATAACTCCTCAATCGGCGCTTGCTGTGCTGCTGTCAATGAGCTTTGTCCTCGGTGCCCCTTCAAAGTGGTTCAGACCTTTGGATCACGAGTTAGCATCTTGTCGCGTTGAAGACACAGGACAGAGATGGAAGAGGCAGTTGTGTATATCTATCTGTGCGTCAACACTAGATACTCTGTGTGATCTAGACTAGGCCTAGCCTTGTGTCCCTTTAGCCATCCGTCTACGCTTTACCTTCCTTGATCGTCTTTGCTCGACCTGGCCTGATGTCCTCAGCGAAACGCCATGAAGAGTCTGCACATGCCGTCTGAACGCATCTAGTGTCGCGAAATTCGGGTCATCCTGGCATTGAGGATGGTTGCACCGAATGAGATTGCCACGTTGTACAGTACGCTCTCGTTCTACCAGATGCTGGTCGTCAAAGTGGTCATTTCTGACCGCTGGCCGGCAGTACTTGAACGCCCGTTCTGCTAGTGAAAGTCTGCAATCCCCAACACAATCAGGGCACTGATTCGGATCAAGGAGTAGTGGGAAGGGCTTGGGTTGGGGAGTCTCTTCGATGGTTGGCTTGGGTTGAGGATGGGTACGGATGCGGTCTCGTCTGACTGTCTCTCTCTTGTCACAAAGTGTGACCATTAGATCGATAGCCTCAATCCAAAGCTCCATGAGTTTGTCGTGAGAGCAGTCGGCTGGTTGGTGGCAGAGGATGTGGGCCAGTCTGGTGCGCTCGGGGATCTGGAGGTTGATGTCCGGTTCAGTATACTCCTCGTCCTCTTCGCCGTTCGCTTGCCTCTCGATATCCCATGTTGGGCGGTTGTAGAAATGATATTCGCGATACTCTTTCACGACACTCTTGTCGCGTTGATCCCGCTTCGTGCGTATCTCCTCGGTTAGCCTGC
>NW_026850178.1:0-2637 GCF_030869225.1 Colletotrichum abscissum
AGGGTGTGCCTTTGATAGAAGAGAGAACGGCGCATGACGGTGGCTCTGAATTGATATGCGTAGCGTAGCTAAGAAGAATGATTTTTTTGGGCTGAGGCTTAACTTTAAACGCAGCATCACTGCAGGCAAATCCATGCCGCTGCGCTTCGCCTGCGCAGTGCGAATATGGCACTCCGTCACGCTGATCCTTTGCTCAACCTTCCAAGCAATGTAGCCATTAACTTTGGGTCAATTACATGGATGCTCTATGGGTATTCGCGCATCCAGAAACAGCGTGAAGTGAAGTGTGTCCCAGACCGACTTGATTGCCGCAAAAACAGACCGCATGGAGGCAGGGAGACTTTGATCCCGCCTTCCTTGATTGATCCAGCAGTGGCTGGCTGACGTGGTCCGAGCTTCTCTGACCATCCCAACGAAAGCACCAGCCGTCGAGTGGTGCACCCCATTGCAGCCTCATATCAGCATGCATCACAGACCACAGACCACAGACCACAGACCACAGACACCCAGTCGATTGATATGGTATCGGCAACGAGGACGACGGCGTTGAGTTCAAATGGGAACCATCACGACGACGTGATATGTCTAGGATCGATGCCTAGTACGTGGAGCGTATCAGCATCTATCACAATCGCATTGCCAAGAGCCGCGGCATCCATAAGGACGAGGACATCACCACTGGGCCAAGACTCTAACGACGAAGTAACCTTCTTATGGTCAAGGCCGACCACTGGGCCAAGACTCTAACGACGAAGTAACCTTCTTATGGTCAAGGCCAGGTACGTCTTGTGTGGGCATAGCGAATAGGCGCTGACACGTTCGTAGTCCCAAAAGCAGCAGCTCGACCCCAACAGCACCAACGTCCCCGACTACAGCCGAACGACAAAAAGCGATCCTCACCACAACCGCCCAAAAAGCACAGAGCGCAACGAAAACCCCCGATAGTACCGACTGGAAGGTTTTCGCGTCTACGGTACGCAGAAGTCGGCTGGCTAGGGTTATCTTCGGGCGCCCAGCGGCAAGCTGTGTATGGATGCCTCGATGGAAGCGGACAGCTGCGTTACTGGTCCTGCTCGGCACCGGACGACGGTGGCTCCATCAGACATAAAGAGATACTCTTTCGTCCGGAGTTCCAAGGCTTGAGTCAGGACGACATACGCAAGAAGTTGCCTGAGAAAACTCATAGGGCAGCGAGAAGGAACGTTCGAGACGAAAGCTGAGGTGCAGTCGTTCGCAAATCAATCAATCTTGCAACGCTTCCAGATCTCTCGCCAGCCAAAAATTCGGGGTTCATCTTCGCCAGGACAGCCGCACTCTTCAGCATATAGTGCGTCACAAGATGGAGCACCGTTACGATTGTCTCGGTCACAGCAGCGAGGGATACGTCTGCCTCACCATACGTCGCTCGTCTATTTTCTGCTCGGCTGGCAAGTCGGGTGACAGCATTGGCAAAACCACTGTATTTTGGCCCGTCTGCGCCCTAGTGTTACACGCGTCTTTGGCCTCGGCTTGCCGAGCCCTCTTTGGCAATCTCACCTGTCGCTAACATCGGTGAACCGGGCTGACAGAAAAAGACGGGGTTTCTCCGAAGCAGTGCTCACGGTGACGTCACGTCGGTAGTTGCTGTATTCAGTGGGGAAATTGAACTGGCTACATCCGCGGTGTGTTAGGAACTCGTTGCATAGCCTTCGAGTGGCGTCGGGGACAACGCGCTCGAGCTTCTGTGTCTACGTGAGAAATAGCTGCCAGCTGCGCACCTGCGAAGAGCTGGTGGCGAGGGTCGAGTGTACCGAAGCCTCTATGTTCATGCAGTCAGTTCGCACCAGCCGAGCGCGTGCCGTGTCGTTCACGACATACGTGCAAATTGGAGACCACGTGCCACGGGACAGTCAGCCAGACAATGACTACGTGATGCGCATCAGGGCATATATCCACAAGAGGAATTCAGCAACAAACATGCCCGACTCGCCCAGCTTCTTCCAGTCACTGGCACAGAGTGCACCTTGTCAGGGTTCATTCGAACGATGGAGCATGAAAGACCGGCCCGAGATATTGCATACCCGTTGGCCAGGAAGTTGCGACGGCAAATGGCATGCGCGTGCGATGTCACGACCAGATCATCCATCAGCCATATGGCCGTGCTGGGGCAAAATTGGTATCAGGTATCAAGAACTATGACTCATAGAGGATTCAAGAACCCACTATGCTAACACTCGACGCATCGGCGGAGGATTCGTTCAGATGGCCACTAGAGGTCATGGTGGAATTCTCCCATCATTTTACGTTGAGACATGGAGCACGCGACTGTCCGATTGAAAATCGGGCGCGGCTTCTGACATGGGCAATATCGTGCAGCTACACCTTCCGACGAAAGCTTGGTTAGGGATTCGCTGCGGGATCTGCTGCAGTAGGCCGTAATAGGCTTATCAGAACTCCTGCGTCAGCTAGCTACCATTGAATGCAGATCGTACGGTACAGTATACGATTATGTTGATGATCAGCGAGAACGCATCACCGACGGGCTACAGTATACGGGAGAGAGAAAAGGCATCGTCCTGGCTCTCTAACGAGATAATGTTAGACAACCCAGCCTGGTTGCCAAGCTGAAGAACAAGGAAGATACAGTAGCAGCACATG
>NW_026850179.1:0-2622 GCF_030869225.1 Colletotrichum abscissum
TACGACGACGGACGGCCGGACCATCACTTCTACCAGGCTGTCGATGAGAGAACAGTTCCAGCTTTGTGCAGAGTAGGGCTTACCAAGGCGTTGTTCTATCGGTAGTGTCAAGTTCGGCTCGTACTGAAGCTTGCGGTGATCACTCTGCGAAGGACGTCGATACTGAAGTTATGAGCATATTCTAGGACTTGGTCGGACGGGGAAAAATAATGCAAGTCCTGAAATTGGCAGACAGCGCTCCAGCCTTGTCTCGGTCAGATTTGCGACTTTGCACGATATCTTGCATAGTGGTTAATATTGTGTGTATTGTACGCGAGCATCTCCAACAGGCTAGGTGGGTCCCTAGAAGCATGGTGGCATTTTGCTTTTTTGTTCATTTTCCCCGTTGGCTACAGGACATCAACCTAACAACAACACTCTTAGTGCCAAATACCTTCTGATTGTTGTCGTGGCTGCTATCTTTGACGACCTGTTGAGTAGCAGCATCCTTCCACTTTCTTTTTATTCTTTTTTGTTTTGCTCTTCTTCCTCTCCCCCTTCCTTTCTTGTGCATCAAGCAATATAACTACCACGTCGGACATCCCGGCAAACATGACGAAAAGAAACAAACTAGACACGTTTATCGGCATAATACACCACACCGACCCCGTCATGTCGAAGGATTCCATCTGTCCGCGGCGCAAGACGCAGGCAAGATCTCATGTCAAATTCAACGTCAAAAGTATTGAGGATGGTTCACTTTACGCCACTTTGATAAAAAAAACTCGGGGCTTCGCCTCTTCGTCAAACCCATTGAATGTATCGAGCAGCAGTTAGACAGGCAGGGGTCATTGTGTGTATATTGATGAGTATATCGAACGAATGGCTATGGGAAGAAACCCCATATCTATATAATGAGTGTATGACCCCCTTGTATAAGGTTACCCTTGCTAGCCTTATTCATACTTCTGGTTAAGCATGAGTCAGGTCGCTCGAGGCGAAACAAGTACCGTAACGAATGTCCTGGGGCAGTCTGACAGAATGGATCAGTCTTCACCTTACACTTCTCGACATGGAGTTCCACAATCTTCCTCCAATTACTCAGCCTGTACCGACGGTCGGCTCATCGAAAGCTACGATAGATCTATCTGCTTCGGCACAGGCTCTGCTTGATGCCCTCAACACCCTTTTGGAAGCCAAATCAACAGAATGCCGGACACGCTCAATTCTCACCGTCATTTCGATGCTGTACCCTCAGCATATGTCATTTCTAGAGATTTCTGAACTTCATTAATACTTTGGCGGTCGAGCCTATTGCATTGATTGTCCCGTACAGGCAGCCTGGGATGTAACGCCAGCGCGCTCCAGCTACACGACTGCTAACGGATCGATGTCCATGCGAGCTGAAGAATCTGTCGAGGGTCCAATAATGAATGGCATTGATGGACATAACGTAAGAAAACAGCCTGTACTTGTCTACCTCGACCTCAAGACAATCGCCGTTACACGGCGTGCTAGATATAAGCCGCCCCGGAATAACCCGCCAGTGCGGAGGCTTAAGAAGTTATCGTACAGAAAGGTCACTCCTCCAAATATGGTGGAAGATCCGTTCCTTGCCGCCGTCGTTCTGGCGTTAGCACAACGGGACTTTGCAAGGCGGTTCCTCCATCAGCTGACAAGCCGTTGATGTCTTCATCCGAATCGTCATCTCTCGGAGAGCCTATATTTCAAGATACAACGATGTGCATTCTGGCTGTCAATGACAAGGAACCCTCTGCTCCTTGCTTCATCTTGTATAGAGGAAAAGTCAGGAAAGAGCTCTTGCAAAAGTTCCATGATCCGACCAAGAACTATCGAGTAAAAGAAGAAGAGACTTTAGTTGGAACACTGAAAGGCAGCACAAACAGGCAAATCAAGTACACCGAGGTACTGATCTGGCTAATACTAGGACTTAAAGAGCGACTAAGCAAAGCTCTTGGCAAAGAAGTCGCAGGCCCCTTCGATGAGAATAATATCGAAATGTGGGAGCAAGACCTGAAGACGAAGACCCAGACCCAGAGCCGAAGATCCGAAACCGGACGCTAGCAATCTCAAGGAAGGAATATCTGGGAGTTTGGCAGACTTCAGAAAGAGCGACAACGAAGACCCGTTAGACATCATGAAGGTCAATCTACCAGACACTTTACTTACAGTGGTTGCACCTACGGACGGGTCTGATGAGACAACTGAAGATGGATCATCACAACTACGCCGTGGCTTACCGCGAGGTACTCGATCACTGACGAATATGAATCTGATGAGTTGTTCCGTTCTTCATCAACACGATGTGGAGAAATTTCGCCAGGTATAATCGGCGGCATGATCGGCTGGCATATTCGGGTGGCATACTTCTTTTTCTTTTCCAAACCGCCACGAGTGTGGTTTTAACTGGCAGGCGAATAGTCCAATGTATCTGGCTTCAGCTACGATTGTGCAGAGATTGCCGAATTGAACGTCACGTCTGTAGATCCTCTGCGCAGGTTGTTGAGTTTTCGTGCACGGCAGTTTCCTGTTAACTGCTCAGGTCTGGTTCTCTGCAGATGTGCTTTTGTGCGCCTTTGCTCCTATACAAGTACACAGGGGGTCATATTTGACTGTTGGCGG
>NW_026850180.1:0-2566 GCF_030869225.1 Colletotrichum abscissum
GAGATTGCGGTAGTTTGCGTTAAGGAGCAGCCAAATCATCAAGGACTTATCTTACGACTTGCTCGTAACGAGCTCCAGCTAAAAGAGGCGGTCGAAAGTATACGGGGTCTATTTCGGGTTCTGGAGGGCTGCGCAAATGAAGGTATGTTGGCTGTTCTGCGTGAGGTTCGACAGTAGCTGAGTAATCAAGGCCTCGAAACAAGCACTGTATAGGATCGACTCTTCGATGAAGCACTGGGAATTAGTGAGAATCGGATTCTGCAGAGATGGATGCCGTCCTAGTACCCTGCACCATCTTACTGGAGTGTAAAGGCATAGTCAGGAGAGGGCATCGCTACTTAGCAATCTCTGGGCTATCCAGTCCCGTCTACCCTCACGGCCTTCAACCCCTGAGGCCTACATGGTATGCAACGCGCATGTAAGAGTTCTCTCGAAAATCCGCCAAAGCTGTCATCGCAATCATTTCGCATTGTCCGAACTTGCACCACCAGAAACGGGAAAAGGGCTCTGTCATCTTTGACGGGCACTCAGTTTCCCCCACTCCAAATTGATTCTGCCACCCCCAAAGCAGTTCGACCCCACTTATCTTTCTGCCGTCCTCGTGGATCTGATTCCCAGTTCAGCGTTTCTGCCATACCAAGTTTGATTCCGCTATCTGCATGGGTTACTGCACCTATCAGCGAACTTCGATTCATTCTGCCGCCCCGGTTTTATTCTGCCATCTCGAACTCTTTTTTCTGCCGTTCTTTCTTAGGATTCTGCCGCGCTTTTCTGCCGGCCGTCTAGATCTATCCGCCTTCCCAATTCCGGATTCTGCCCCCCTGGCATTGATTTTCTGCCGCTCTCAGCCGTGCTTTTCTGCCCGCCCGCCTTTCAACCGTTTGAGGAGACGTTTCTCTGTTTAGGTCGTTTGTCATATATCCGTGATCCTCATTTCGACCGATGCGGCCAAACGCGGGCTCTATTCTTCTTCACAAATTATCTCAGTGGCTCATTGGGCTCCATTCGCGTCCCTCGTGCTAGTTGACTACTACAGTATCAGGCCAAAGTAAAAACCCCTACCAAGTACCTGTGGCGCATTTGGTCGATTATCTAAGCAGAGGTACCCCGACCTCAACAGGCTGGGCTTCAGCCAGTCGAATTGCCCAGGCCAAAGGGTCACTGCCCGCAAATACATGGCCAGGGGTTCAACTTGCCAATACAACCATCGCAAGTCCCAGACGGAGCCCGCTGCTAATTCCGTCATGATCACGGCAACGGACCACATCTAGCATGAAGTCTACTTGGCCTTGGGTTGTTGCCTCCACGAATCCGACGAGGCAGAACGGCGGCAGAATTGTTTGAACCATATGCACGAATGATTATTGATAGCCGTACACAGAATCAACACCCGCCCATAGCGAAAGGGCACGTATATCAAGGCATTTCGATCGAACCTGACCATCGCTGTTTGTCGAATGGTCCCAGCTGACTAAGCAACTGTGCCAAGGCACGATCCAGCATTTACGGTGCTTTGCTTACTGATCACTGGTGTCTCAATCTTGCTCGTGTCTACTCCACCAGCATCTGCGTATGGAGTATACCGACCTTGACAAATGCTTCTTCATGTACCGGGATGAGACTTTGGCAAGAATGCATCTACCGAACGACAATGGAACCTAAAGGCATCTGCATTAGGGACTAGATACCAATAGAGTGGAGGGACGTGCTCTTCAAGGCGCTTTGCATGCTTAAGCCTGCTTTACCAAGCATTAAAATCCAATGGAAATAACGCTTGTGGCATACTGTACATTGGCCTCTTACTATGCTGTAGGGTGCCGTAGGAGGTCGACCTCACAGGCCCGATTTCAAAGCCAGATGACGCCAGCGAACTAGACAATTCGAGTACCGACTCTTGGTATCCAAAGCAGCAACGCCTAAATCTGGGCGGCGACCGTTCGTTTCGCGCTGCCGTTCTCAGATCTTTCACATACGATGTCCATCCTCACCACACCTGGCTCACGACTCTAGCTGCATTGTTATCGCGCATGGTGTAGTTTTCACCCAGCAAACCATAGTCTTTTCTGCCCATAGATACGGGTTACCATCAGATGGGGAAGAACGAACACCCACGGAAAGGAGAGACGGGGAAACCCCACCCGGATCCCACTTCCCCCGGGTGTGACGCGTGGATGTGGGAGACCGTGATGGACAGCTGGGTGATTCACTGTGTCAAGCATCCTGTGGAGCCATCGGACTCCATGGTATCCAGCGCAACAGGTTACGACCTGGTTTGTAGCTATAATTGGAAAGCTAGCCAGGATCTGAAGATTCAAATACCCGGTGGGCCTCAAGTACCTGGGGACAATACTACATGACTGACTATCAGTAGGCTTTGCAGCGGTCTTGCAGGAGGTTTCCTTACCGATTACGGTGCCTGGAGACCAGGCTACCCGCTCGATGAATGGAAGCACGGCGCGTATTCCTGAATATTCCTGTGAGCCGCTGTTTCGCGCCACAGCATCGATGAACCCGTCATTCCGCTTTGACGAAGTCGACATCTTGGTGAATCGAAATAGTCTCAGGA
>NW_026850181.1:0-2557 GCF_030869225.1 Colletotrichum abscissum
TAATCGTAGCCATGCAACCTTTTCATCTACGTCTCCCCTACCTCCGATTCACAGTCGAAGAGCGCTTCCTCCGACCGAATTTGCGTGACGGGATCATCCCAATCCACCTCCTCTGTCGTCAACAACGTCAGCTTTCGCAATCGCTCTTGTGCGTCGCTCAGAACACGGAGCTGGTGATCAAGTCTCTGGATGCTCGAGTTGATGCGGTCGATGACAAGTCGCAGTCCGGCTATCGTGGTCTTCGGGGACACCGGATCGGGAACGCGGTTGCCATCGCGGGGATTTTCCATGGTCGACCCTGCGGCATCGCAGCCGACGAGAGCCGTAAGCTCGCCTCTCGTCCGACTTTTAGATCGCACCTTTTCGGGAGAGATCCCGAGGCGCGCAAGCGTCTCCTCTAACGTCTGCTGGCTGACCACCAGAGGAGGATCATCCGGTACGTCCGACTGACAAGAGTCCGTGTCGAGACGCATGAGCTGCCTGATATCATGAAGTGGTCTGCCCGCCAGCCCCGTCAGTCCGGACACGAAGACGATCGTGATATTCAGGGACACAACACCACGGACGCTCATGCTGATCATATACAGGCGTACTGACGCCTGAGAATGGGCTGTGAACGATGAGATGACGTGTAGAGAATTGCCGCGGGACGATGGTTGAAACGATATCTTCCGAGGCACTGGGATTATATACTACGATGGCAACATTACATTTGACAAATTCACTCATGAATGGAAATGCCGCCGTGATCTTTTAAATGCGAAGTACTCAGCTTGCCCGAAATGAGCTTTGAGCGCTCGAAATTTCACTGGTTGTTTTGGCTCTCTGTACGATCCAAGATGGCTACTTCCGCCCCTTATCCGCCGTCTCTCATCTGGTTTTGTATGAAAAAGGCGCTCGCTTTGACTGGGAAAGAAAGCCGTACATCACCCGCCGAAACCCCTCAGCATCTCGATCCCTCTTCTACAGTACAGTCTGCGCGAGAGCGAGCGTAGTCATAATCAGACACAGTGACAAATCTGCGATAGATGCTCCATAAATGTCCCCTTTGCTCGCTTCAACTCCAAGCAGGCCTGCCACAGTCTGAGATGTCTTGTAGAGAGAGACCGTATAGGCCGTCACTACCGCGAAGAGGACGACGGCGACAACGTCCAGCCCCAGCGATACGAAGCGAAGCAGCCTGAACTTGAGACCAGCAAGCAGCAGTGTAGTCGACACCAAAACTAAGCCGAGCCCGGCGAACACAACGGTCTCCAGGTTGGGGCATTTCTCTACCAGCTTCTGCAGCTGTTCGATCTCCTCGGACGAAGGGACAAACGCGGCCAGGTCATGTATCAGGCGAAAGGCGTGGCCTGGAATCGCTGCGCATTCTGAAGCCACGCACGCGTATTTGGTGCCCACTGATATGCTAGACGGTAGACTGGCGGCGACCAAGGATTCGCCTGATGCGATCGCGGCAGTGACCACACCGGCTGCGGCACTTTGCACCGCTGTGGCGATGGATCCGACCAAGTCAGGAACCTGAACGAAGCGTTTTGCTTGTTCATGTAACTTCGCTGCCGTTAGTCCCACATTGTCGGCGTGATGAGTTACGCACCTGAATCTGTACTATTCCCTCCTTCTCGTTCGCTTCATTCTGCAGAGTCCTGACGGTTACTGCGAGTACGACTAGTGTCAAGACGACATGTAGGGCTATGACGATCTTGGAAATCATGGCACTAGAGGAAGAGGCGTAAGAACGAGGATGACGAGTATCCGAAACCGAATCGCAGGTCTAGGAGACAACGGGCGCATATATACATACTGTACGAACTCGCCAAGACTGTGTTGATTCACTCTGCAGCTGAGGCCTAGAGTGGTCTGTGAATCTTCGTGTGTGTTCGTGTGTGAGGAGTGTTTGCCGCATGTGCTTGTGGATTTCTGGGGACGTGCCAACATTCGGAAGTCCTGCTAGGTAACTTTCGTCGAACACTATAGAAAGCACCAATGAGCTCTCGATATGTGCCAGTGCATGAACTGGGATGCTGTCAAAGTCGTTTCTTGCTTGCCTGTTCGGGTGGCGAGGTGGAGCCGGTTCAGACAGCCACCATATCACCACACGCAGCCGGAAACACGGACGGAACAGATGAAGAAGCCGGGATTCATGGCTTGTCGCATACTGGACCCGTACTGTATAGACTACGTACTATTCAATTGAGCTATACAGGACGTTTACAACCGAACATGCAAAACGTTCATCACGCTAGATTTCATGAACGCCTCACTCCTTGTTTCCTTCGCCGCCACTACCTGCGCGTCTTATAGACAACATATGGCGCGCATTAATGGGTTCCCAACCTTGATATCGGTATGACTGGTCGGGGACTGAGGCTCATGTAAGCAGCAAACTCCGGCTCCGACATTGCTTGATATGCCTTGAGGTGGTAATCATCGATCATCAATCTTTCGCATGGGAGTTTTACGTGAACCAAAGCAGCACACAGCTCTTTAGCAACGTCCAGATATCCCGATAGGGGGTCGCGATCATCTTCAAGCCGTTTACAGACTCTTCTAAGCT
>NW_026850182.1:0-2537 GCF_030869225.1 Colletotrichum abscissum
TGTCTCTGCATGTCGAGATGAGGTCGATGATATCCCTTCCAGCTTTGAAAACCTGCTCTGCGCTTCGTTCCCAAAAGTGGTCGGGAACAGTTTCGCGGTCGAATACAGGCTCATCCAGAGGGCCGACTGGCTCAGAACATTTGATGGCGATGAACGGGAGGTATTCGCGATGCAGCATGATTTTGCATAGGGCACCCAGCATGTGGAGCGATATATACATGCTACTGTCGTGTTTCCAAAAGTTCGAGCTGGACCAGGTGAACTCTTCCGGAAGGTGTGCGTAAAAGGCGTCTACCTTTTTATTCAGTTGATAGAAAGTCGACTCTTGGTCCCACGGCGGAAGGGATTCCGTATGGCGGCCGCCCGCGAAACTGTACTTGGTAATATCGCCCCAGAAATCTGCTAGTCGCACGAATCGACTCAACACGCTGTCATCGATTGGTGGCTCCATGCCATGTCCCACCTGCCGCAGAAGTCCGGTGTAGACGACGCGGCCAAGGTCGAAGGCGTCTTCAGTGCATGGTAGCTGGATTTGAAGATCGTCGGGCCATAGAAACCCGATCTGATCCGCAGGATAGGAGACGATCCAGTATCAAGCAACTGAACATGGTACGACGCCTGACCTCCTGATCTTTCCAAAGGTCGGAGGGTGGTTGGGCAGATTTACTTGACCGAGGAGACAAGGCCGGAGTTCTCTTGCCGCCCAAAGGCTTGTCTCCAAACCCCAATTTCAAGCCTTGAGCCATCTGTACGGCAACGCCAATATACATCCATGCAGCCAAGCCGCCATTCGGCTGACTCCATTTGTACAAGCCGAGCATGAGGAAAGCTTGAACGCGGACGACAGTAGCTGATGTCAGAGCTGATTCTAGTTCTCCCAGTGCCTTTGTCAGAGCGTTTGAGAAGTACTCTGAGGCCATTGGCGGCTCCGACTTGGATAGAGCACTGCGAGATTTGGGGTCCGGGATCTTGTCATGAGTGAGATGTGCCGCATATTTGATCAAGTCGGGATGAAATCTTGCAGTGAGAGTCAAAATGCCCAGCAGGATAAGATTCGATTCGGTCGACGGCTTCTTGCTCTCCTTGTTGTGAATGACGCTCTTGAGAGTTGGGAGATGCAAAAACGGGAGTTCGGTAGCGAAGTGCAGCTTAAAAATGTCGAAGAGTTGATGCCATAAATCGACGGTAAGATAGGTTGCCGAAAGGACTTCCTGAGCAAGTGCAGCAGCAGTACGTCCATCAGAGGACGTTGCATCTTCGAGCTTCGTCACTCGCTTCCGGACATGCCCGACTTCCACTACCTGCCTCGGCACAGTCGGCGGCTTTGATCGTTTCGCCGGAAGAGGCTTTGGATCAGGAAACTCGCAATTATGTCCTGCCTTGATGCATGTGTCGCAAGGTGATCCGGTGTTGTCGTTGTCGCATTTGGTTTTGGATTTCCTGCATCTCAAACAAGCTATGCTAGATCTCATCGGCGGCTGCATAGCTCTAGAGGGTCTTTTAGCACTTGAGCCTCTCGCCGAGGTCGCCTTCGAGTCATCGCCGTCGGGCACGATGGAACCCTGAGGTATGGCTATTTCCGGAGCTTGCTTGCCTGCCGGCTTTGCTACGGCGAGAGTTGTAGAGGTATTCTCCTGTCGGGTTAAGGGTTTGTAACATCTTCCCTTTGGCGTGGCCTGAGTAGGGAGCGCTGTGAGTGCGTCATCGGAGTCCGAGGCAGGAGACAGCAAAGACTTGATGCATAGTTGAGAAGAAATTGTGACGGTTGGGTCTGCTATGGACCCGTGGAGCCAGCAAGGGGAGCAAGCGACGGGGCGCATGAATGATAGAGAGGGTAAGATGCGCAGAGCTGGAGGGTGATGGCCACTATCTGTCGAGGTAAAGCTCGAAGTACTTCAGATAGCACAGTCGAGTGGACACTGGCTGTTGACAGGTCGCAACCGACAGGTGTCTGCTTCGAGTAATACACGTTAAGTTTCTAAGCGTGACTAATATTGCCAGATAGCCAAAGGGCTCATAGTTGAACAAACGACTTCTTTTTACTTTCTGGAGATGAAGAGCACAAGCTCTAGCGGTAGTCGTTGGCGCCGAGAAGTCGAGGTCGATCATTTATGTGGGGATGAAGAGAGTTGACCTGCTGGAAATTTCTAAGGGCAAAACGAGAAAACCAAGGATGTGGGATCGAAAAGTCAAACGAGGTGGAGTGTGGCTATCTTAAACAATAGCAATTATTCTAACGCGCACGTGCCCGCGACACAGGCTGGGGAGGGTGGGAACATGGTTTGTTATTAACCACTGTGCCGTCGGCCTCCGGATTGAGTGTATGCCCATCTTTAATGGCTATCGCTGCTTGCTCACCCTTCTTTGCCTGTTCTCCCTCGTTTTTAGCCAGGGGTCCTGTGGAATGCTCTGGCTCTCAGTGGACATGATTGATGATGTGGTTTCAGGAAGGTAAAGCTGTTGTGAGCGAGGATGTCTCCACGGCCCAACACACATCTAGCCGGCCTCTTCCGCTTCTCAGCTACTGATACCCCCTG
>NW_026850183.1:0-2528 GCF_030869225.1 Colletotrichum abscissum
TAATCGTAGCCATGCAACCTTTCCATCTACGTCTCCCCTACCTCCGATTCACAGTCGAAGAGCGCTTCCTCCGACCGAATTTGCGTGACGGGATCATCCCAATCCACCTCCTCTGTCGTCAACAACGCCAGCTTTCGCAATCGCTCTTGTGCGTCGCTCAGAACACGGAGCTGGTGATCAAGTCTCTGGATGCTCGAGTTGATGCGATCGATGACAAGTCGCAGTCCGGCTGTCGTGGTCTTCGGGGACACCGGATCGGGAACGCGGTTGCCACCGCGGGGATTTTCCATGGTCGACCCTGCGGCATCGCAGCCGACGAGAGCCGTAAGCTCGCCTCTCGTCCGACTTTTAGATCGCACCTTTTCGGGAGAGATCCCGAGGCGCGCAAGCGTCTCCTCTAACGTCTGCTGGCTGACCACCAGAGGAGGATCATCCGGTACGTCCGACTGACAAGAGTCCGTGTCGAGACGCATGAGCTGCCTGATATCATGAAGTGGTCTGCCCGCCAGCCCCGTCAGTCCGGACACGAAGACGATCGTGATTTTCAGGGACACAACACCACGGACGCTCATGCTGATCATGTATAGGCGTACTGACGCCTGAGAATGGGCTGTGAACGATGAGATGACGTGTAGAGAATTGCCGCGGGACGATGGTTGAAACGATATCTTCCGAGGCACTGGGATTATATACTACGATGGCATCATTACATTTGACAAATTCACTCATGAATGGAAATGCCGCCGTGATCTTTTAAATGCGAAGTACTTAGCTTGCCCGAAATGAGCTTTGAGCGGTCGAAATTTCACTGGTTGTTTTGGCTCTCTGTACGATCCAAGATGGCTACTTCCGTCCCTTATCCGCCGTCTCTCATCTGGTTTTGTATGAAAAAGGCGCTCGCTTTGGCTGGGAAAGAAAGCCATACATCACCCGCCGAAACCCCCCAGCATCTCAATCCCTCTTCTACAGTACAGTCTGCGCGAGAGAGAGCGTAGTCATAATCAGACACAGTGACAAATCTGCGATAGATGCTCCATAAATGTCCCCTTTGCTCGCTTCAACTCCAAGCAGGCCTGCCACAGCCTGAGATGTCTTATAGAGAGAGACCGTATAGGCCGTCACTACCGCGAAGAGGACGACGGCGACAACGTCCAGCCCCAGCGATACGAAGCGAAGCAGCCTGAACTTGAGACCAGCAAGCAGCAGTGTAGTCGACACCAAAACTAAGCCGAGCCCGGCGAACAAAACGGTCTCCAGGTTGGGGCATTTCTCTACCAGCTTCTGCAGCTGTTCGATCTCCTCGGACGAAGGGACAAACGCGGCCAGGTCTTGTATCAGACGAAAGGCGTGGCCAGGAATCGCGGCGCAATCCGAGGCCACGCACGCGTATTTGGTGCCCACTGATATGCTAGACGGTAGACTGGCGGCGACCAAGGATTCGCCTGATGCGACCGCGGCAGTGACCACACCGGCTGCGGCACTTTGCACCGCTGTGGCGATGGACCCGACCAAGTCAGGGACCTGAACGAAGCGCTTTGCTTGTTCATGTAGCTTCGCTGCCGTTAGTGCCGCATTGTCGGCGTGATGAGTTACGCACCTGAATCTGTACTATTCCCTCCTTCTCGTTCGCTTCATTCTGCAGAGTCCTGACGGTTACTGCGAGTACGACTAGTGTCAAGACGACATGTAGGGCTATGACAATCTTGGAAATCATGGCACTAGAGGAAGAGGCGTAAGAACGAGGATGACGAGTATCCGAAACCGAATCGCAGGTCTAGGAGACAACGGGCGCATATATACATACTGTACGAACTCGCCAAGACTGTGTTGATTCACTCTGCAGCTGAGGCCTAGAGTGGTCTGTGAATCTTCGTGTGTGTTCGTGTGTGAGGAGTGTCTGCCGCATATGCTTGTGGATTTCTGGGGACGTGCCAACATTCGGAAGTCCTGCTAGGTAAATTTCGTCGAACACTATAGAAAGCACCAATGAGCTCTCGATATGTGCCAATGCATGAACTGGGATGCTGTCAAAGTCGTTTCTTGCTTTCCTGTTCGGGTGGCGAGGTAGAGCCGGTTCAGACAGCCACCATATCACTACACGCAGCCGGAAACACGGACGGACAGATGAAGGAGCCGGGATTCATGGCTTGTCGCATACTGGACCCGTACTATATAGACTATGTACAATTCAATTGAGCTACACAGGACGTTTACAACCGAACATGCAAAACGTTGATCACGCTAGATTTCATGAACGCCTCACTCCTTGTTTCCTTCGCCGCCACTACCTGCGCGTCTTACAGACAACATATGGCGCGCATTAACGGGTTCCCCACCTTGATATCGGTATGGCTGGTCGGGGACTGAGGCTCATGTAAGCAGCAAACTCCGGCTCCGACAATGCTTGATATGCCTTGAGGTGGTAATCATCGATCATCAATCTTTCGCATGGGAGTTCTACGTGAACCAAAGCAGCACACAGCTCTTTAGCAACGTCAAGATATCCCGATAGGGGGTCGCGATCATCT
>NW_026850184.1:0-2516 GCF_030869225.1 Colletotrichum abscissum
ACCGTTCCGACCGTTCATTTGCTGGCGTGACTCATTGTGCGAGCGGGATCGGGTACTCGTCGGAACCAATTCAGAGCGTAGCATTCGCAGCTTCACGCCTGAGTTCGTGACTAGACACCCCGGTCATTCTACTGTTCGCACAATAGCTACACATGCACTTTGAGCCGGGTCGGAGCCTTGCCGGATGCGTCTCGTCTAGGAGGACCGCGCTGAGGAAATGCTGCGAAGGGCGAAAAAGGACGATGCTAGCATGACTATAGGTAAGTACCGGCCCCTTTCCTGCTCGGTGTCGGCTACTGCGCTCCTCCGTGTTCTTTTAACCCTACAAAAGCAGTCGAGAAAGGCTTCAACATGCCGCCCTATTACCCGGGCGATTCCGACTTTGACGTACACGAAGTCATCGCGGTGCGTGAAGATGAGGGCCAATTACCTGAAGTGATCGAGCAGCGTCTGCAACTCCGCGCCCGATACTCCTCCCCCGGCCTCGTCTGTTTCCGACTTTTCTCAGCACCCAACGGCATGCCAACCAATACCACGACTTGGCTACAAATCCGAGCGAACTGTATCAAGTCGCTCAAAAAAACGCTCTATGACAAAACCGGCACCAGCGGCCCAGTTCCACCTTACCTCGAAACTGTCCGCTGGCTCCTCCACGGCATGCAATCGGTAGCTTGTCTTCAGTTCCAGCTGCATAGCGAGGGCAAGATCGACCTAGTTACGCCAATCGACTCTGACAACGAAAATACGCCTAACGGACCTGTTTCGGACACTCGGGCATCATTGGTGTCCCTCGCGAAAGCCTCGCGGTTTTCCGTGTACTTTCGGCACGACATCTTGCAGCGAAAGACGTTCGCGACTTACCAGAGGGCTATTCTGGGTTTCCCTTCTTTGACGGAAAGGGACAAGCAGGCGTATGAGTGCATGGTGGACGTGGGCAGGCTGTACCATGGCGCTGGCGGCAAGGTGGACAGGCCTCATGACCATGAGGATTCTCCGTCCACAAAGGAACATCGCAACTCCCCCGGCCCGGCCACGCCTGCATCGTGCGGTAGCACTCTTGCCTTTGAGGATGTGCCACCCGAGCGAGGCTCACCCCCGCCGTACGATGAATGTTTGAGCGAGGAACAGTCGCCGAAGGCCATGTCAGACGCCGCAGCCATCGTGGCCGAAAGCTTCAGACGCGACTACGACTGCAACTACGACCGCGACCCACCGGGGTATGGCGATGCTGATCGGTGGAATGATCAGTCGGATTCCTCTCAGGGCGTCTTCCCTCTGGGAAACGCAGATATCCACATGCAACACCTGAAACGAAAACGTACACGTACCACCGCATGCGCCGCAACGACGCCTACACGAGACGCCACTCATCCGAACAAATCGCAGCGGTTGCCGTCAGCCGACCCCGACAGTCTACTGATGCGTGTGTTTGAGCAGCAGCAACAGCAGCAACAACAGATCGAAGATCTACGACAAACGGTGGAGGAACTGCGGGAACGTAATGCGGAGCTCGAAGCGCGGTGCGATGACCTGGAGAAAAAATGCAGTGAGGTAGAAGATGGTCAATTCGAAAGCGTGGAGGCTGTCGGCAATCTCGACATTGCGGTGGACGAACTTCAAGCTAGGTGCGACACCCTCGAGAAGCAGATGCCGGACGTCTGTGATGAAATGGCGGATCTCAGAGAGAAGTTGTTGAAGGACCGTAGAAAGAAATTGGAAGAGGACAAGCCCGAATCAGTCAAGGATAGCGTGATGAAACAAATACGCGAGACGGTCGAGGCTGAGTTCAGCCAAGTTGGATGCAGGGTTCTGAAAGCCTTCCAACCATCATGGGTCAACGAAGAGATCAAAACGAAGTAACTCGATAAACAAATATCCTCCTTACGAGAACAAAGACTCCCGCTGCCTGGCAATTGATTTGTCATGCCCATAACGCCACCAATGAGCACCTTCGCCTTCAAACTTGCTGCCATCGTGCTCCCCACCCTCAACGACATCCTTCCCAAGCTCAAGGTCGCCAATATCAACTCCTCTCATCGTCGCCATGGATACGTATACGCACGTCACATCGGTGCCGTGGCTGAGGTTCACGACAAAGGTCTTCCACGCGTGGCACGGGTCACCATCGGCGACAGGGCGTCCATTCTCTTGGCGCATACGCCGCAGTTGACGCACGCCCTCGTCCTTCCTGGCCCGTCCTGGGGCCCATCATGGGCAACGCCTTCGCCGGGTGCGCGGAAACGTCGACCAAGAGTATTGTCTCTGCCAAGGCCCGGCCAGCCCGAGACTATCGCGGGCATTATCGATGCGGCCCTCGAGGAGGGGTCTTCTGATGTCTAGGATGCCATCATCGCTTACGTTCGCCAGGACGGCGCCACCATTGTCAAAGGCCATGTCAGCAGCTATGTCAGACAACAGAAGGCCGTTCTTCGCGATAGCTGGATGAGACCGGGAAAGCGGCGGCTGTCACCGGGCCACCGTCGCGCTCAACCCACAAACAGTCAGCAGCGCTGCAG
>NW_026850185.1:0-2513 GCF_030869225.1 Colletotrichum abscissum
ACGCCGAATTTTTCGCGGGTAGCGCTTGGCGTTGGCCAGCCTGGGTGCATTCTCACTGAACTGTTCCTCAAGCCGCACACTGTCTGGTACCTTTCTTTTGGGAGCCATTCAACGCTCGTAAAAAGGAAAGAAACCACTGTTTAAGTACAAATTACCGGCGGTGTACGATAATACGTAGTGAAAAACAGGCCACTTTACCTAATTGCTTGAAGCCAGCCTATATCTATTACGTGATACACTTTGTAAAATAGCACGCGGTGTACTGTCATTTTCAGATGAACCCTATAAGGCGTCCTGCTTCTTGAACACCGGGGCTTGACGATGCTTTCAGTGCCGCTTGAACCAAGACCGAATGCAATAAATATACACATCAATTAAATTATCGCCTGAGATAACACCGGAACCATGTGCCAGTTGTCGATACAGATAGATCCCATCACTCACTACGCTTCGGACTCGAACACATTAGAAATAGGCGACGAGAATGAAGCTGTCATGCTACGAGCGATAAGCACGCGTTTTAGCTACTAATAAATAGTGTAGAGATCTTGTATCGTAATCAGTCTGCTGGAGTGCGCATAGATGGGCGCGACTTGGTGTCTTCTCGGTTCTCCCATGGCCAGGCAAAGCCTTCTCG
The DNA here is from genome assembly GCF_030869225.1 of Colletotrichum abscissum. NCBI lineage: Eukaryota > Fungi > Ascomycota > Sordariomycetes > Glomerellales > Glomerellaceae > Colletotrichum > Colletotrichum abscissum. The sequence goes on from NW_026850185.1 coordinate 638, forward strand.
TACCCAAGTAGCAGTATCTCGGCTTCCCAAATACCACCACGAAAGAGAGAGTATTTTAACCCTACGTATTCATCCCAGTGTTGTGCCACCTTAAAGCGTTCTCAGCCGACTAGTAGGAGCAAACCAGGTCCAGCCATAAGACACACAGCCGTAGCAGAAGCCGCTACCACGTGAACACTCGATTACACGCCATCCGTATAGCATGGACTAGAGCTTCCCTCAATCAAGGACCTTCGATGGCTCGTTCTAGCAACATTCACTCGGAGACATTAAGACATGACACGCTATCCTACCTAATAAAGTATCATGGAGCATTGAATTTGTCGCTAAGCTTTGCCAACTACGGTCTATTATGTTCTGTATATATCTCTTCCCGACGGGAACCGAGTGTCGCACGTAAGCTCATAGCTCTACTGAGTAGTTTCAAAAGTCAAGATCGCAGAGAGTGTGTCATACAGAAATAGAGCCGAAATTCGAATAAATTGCCGGAAGCAGCAGTCGAAAGTGACTCGGAGTCAGGTGCAACACTCCTAATAGATGACGGCTGACTAAGCGGGATCTATCAGAGGATCCATCTCCTTTGAATGCACTCATCGAGCTGGTAAGTGGCCCGCGACCAACCGACGCAGCGAATTCCATGCGTCTCACGAGGTTTCGGGACGGTTACCTAGTCTCGGTTGCCTAGTGAAGGTATCTGCTGCCCGTTCTCCCACAAAGGTTACAGAGCTTGAGCTAATACGTCCAACGGAGGCTACCTTGATCGGAAATTAGAAATCTTGAGAAAACGGGATGGGCGGCGACTAGGATTTCCCAGTTCATCAGTTATTTTTTCTCCAATCTTCATCGACGACGGGACGCTTTTAGGCTGTCGTTACCCGCACTTGGTTAGGGGCGATACTCTTTGATGGTCATAGCTGGCGATGAGCTTTCCCGGATTCACAATTGATACGCATTGATACCATGGGCCTGACGGTGAATAGAAGAAGAGATTAATCCCCTAGATACTTATTGTTCGGAATCTCCAGCTCGGGGGGATGGTCCAAAAGATCATTTTGGCGAGGTAAGTATTGAAAAGTCCAGAATCGCTTAGAGTGATAGTACTCGAGTTATGTTGATTTGATTGTTTATTCAGGAGCTCCAATTCTTCTTTCTCTGTTTTTCAAATATATATACGCTATGACGAAATGAATGACTGACCTTCGTACCAACCTTCCAGATGTGTTGCTGAGGTGTGCACTAACAGAAATGCTTCCTTCAGACCATAGTAATTAGGTTCAGATGGAAAGAGATACGGCAAGTTTACGAGAGATATATGTTATTGCATTCAGAACTGCAACGCATGTGTAACAAGAGTACTTAACAACTCGAATATAGATCAGGTTTAATGCTTCCGTAAGTTCGGCGCTAACAGGCCCACGTCGGGACTCTAACTAGTCCTTGTCTTCCTACAAAGCTACGAAATAACACACTACCTACCAACGATGCAAGACTTTGCCGAAGTCCGGGGCTATTTCGAGCCTGTTATCCAGCACCTGTGCCACGGTCAGCATTGGCTGTGAAATCTGGTTCAATTTTATTGCCTTGATTTCATTACCAGGTAAGGCTTGATGTTTTAACATACTAGCCATTCATGGATTCCTGACAATAAAGCTCCACTTTGCGGAAATCCACGGCGGCACATGTGACGTAAAAACGCAACGGTCCAGTCAACGTCAGCGGCATGAACCTCACTTATACCTCGTAATAGAGCAGTATCGCGTGATGCTGCACTCATAACCAGGCAATGTCGTCAAAGGGAAATTCAACACGATAATAAACAGCACATCTACCCGAACCCAAGACATCCGAGCCAGCCATCAGTATCCCCGATACCTTA
>NW_026850186.1:0-2488 GCF_030869225.1 Colletotrichum abscissum
CGGAGTGGGCGTCGGCGGATCCACTTTCCAGAATGTGATGCTGCGCAAGCTAGAGGACGATGGCTTGGCCCCCGCAGGTACGCACGCGGGTGCCCATGCTATTTCCGCCCTGTTCGCCGCGACCGACAACGCTGAGCTGCGATCCAAGATCGTGGATGCGTACGTGTATGGCCTGCGAGGCGTCTACGGACTGTATGTCGGCGTATCCGGATTGGCGCTCTTGATGAGTTTCTTGATTCGGAGGGTATCACTGAACAGGAGCCTACGATCTGAGCACACGATGCACACGTAGGCGATGGGTTGCGGTAGTATCCACGGTAGCTTTCACAGCTCCAGGAGTTGAGCGTGCTTAGAGGGGAGTGTCGAAGTCCACGCTTGCTTTACTAGCACTCGATGATGCGACGGTGCGGGTAGCATTGAAGTCGTAGGACATAATGTATTTCAGGATACCACTCGACTCTAAGACCGGCCGTAGGCCGTTTTCTTTCCAAAAATTGATACGCGAACTCGAAGGAAGGCGCGTACGAATGATCCGCAACGAGACCTTGCTTGGTGCCATCTTAGGTAGTAAGAACCCGTCTTCTGTAAGGCCACGGAGGTATGATTCTCTGGTGTGTATATTGACCCTCAGTTGAGGGAGAGAGATTGTGTGAGCGGAGCATCTGTGGAGGTAGATCGCTGAGCAGGACCTACGTGGGCTTCGCGCGGTGTGAAGAGGCAGAATCCGGGCGATAGCCCGGACTGAACCGTACAAGTCCAGCCTCCCATGCGTTCTTTTCGTAAGTGTAGTTCTAGAATTCACTGTGAAGCATTCGCTTGTGGTCGAGTCTTGGGAAGGAGCATCTCTTATCAGCGTATCCCTGGTCTGCCGCGCTCTTGGGCAGATAGCGGATGTGATTGGCTCACAAAGGAATGAGTCAGCGCATCAGATGCACTTGACCAATGGCATGGCGAAATTCGGACGTCGGTCATGGCGCGCTCAGTCCATCAAATCTCGTGGTGCAGCTGAACGCATTTGTCTCTAGATTCAGGGCACCACGTATCCATCACCCAGCGTGAGATGACACCGCAACATGCACTACGACCAAAAAGTTGATTGTAAGATTTTGGAATGACCAAGGTAGGAAGGGGATGTAGTAGCCATCGCATGCCATCATACGAGGCCAGGTTGAAGGACCTACAGGGCGATGAACTTCGCGGTGATCGAATGCAAGCTTGAAAGCTGAGGAATTGAAAGGCAGCAAAAGAAGTAGTCTTCCATCAGTATCAGCTTCGCAGACTGACTCAACCTTTATTTCCAGGCGCTGACGTATCGCGGAAGATAAAAGCTTTGCGGACCTTCGGCGCCGTCTTGTGAGGGCAACTTAGCCTTAGCCAGGATCCCGTGTTGTATCGCGGTTTTTGTAGCCATATCACTCTGTTGAGTTGAGCGTGTGCTTGGCGCACATTGCGCGTACCATGGACTCAAAAAGTGTACCGTATTGTGTGATTTCTCTCGAAAGCCTGATCCCGACGAGGTCGATCTTTTGCGCCCGGGAATGTAAAGCCTGAAAGGACAACAAAGAAAGTCTTAAAAATGGATTAACCTCACGGGAACCTTCCCGGGACGACGCACATCTCTAGCGTGATGCGCGCAACTTCGAAGGACTGGATGGCCCATGCAAGTAGCTTCTAGCGTCTGACACGGCCGGTTCATGACTCAATTTGTGTATGTCACGATCCGAGCCTTTCTCCAGCAAAACATATGTGACGGGATGGATGAGCGTTCCGCCAGATATTTACGATCTCCACACCATGCCGAACCGGGACCTTTCTCGCCATTCTATCAAAGCATGGTCAATCTCCAAGGTGTTCATTTAGAACGTTGACAGGGTTTCACCCTCTATTATACCAATCCGACTCGAGAGACCGACCATCGGGCATCAGTGCTGATATGAGAAGTTTCCATAGCCGTGCTTGCTGGATCAAAGCAACACCTAGCTGCACCATGAACGTATAGGTAGCGATTGATGTGATTGATCAGATGCACGACGTGAGAGCGATACATCGCTGTGTTGACAAAGAGACAGACGATAAGAGATTGCACACTGGCAACCGTTCAGCATCACAACCGCGAATCATTCGTGCCCATGGGATGAATGCTTCGGTAAGGCCAAGGTAAGAACTAGTATTCGCGACGGCTATACCGCAATACCTAGCCCAAGTAGGCGCTTCTAGTCCACCCTCTCGAGCGCTTCATTGAACTCGTCAGATGTCCGCGCAAGTCTATCACCGCTCATCAACAATCACGGAACAGTCTACGCTCTATTTAGGCCCGTAACGAGGGTGCTATCGCTGAGATCAGAGTGACCGATCCAAATACACCGACAACGTTCCGCTGCCACCCTAGTTCACCACGCCCAAGCCAGACCAGCCAACTTGCCCTTGGCTGAGCGTAAGCCCCTTGTGGGGTTGTTGACCACAGAATAGAGTACCATTGTCATTACCG
>NW_026850188.1:0-2460 GCF_030869225.1 Colletotrichum abscissum
GACACTCAGGTCGCTTCCGCTAAACTGACAAACACCAAGGCCGAGACGATGCCCGACATGAGCCGCTTCCCGGATGGAATAAGCGAAATGAGACCGGACATCGTCCGACATCTCCAAGTGGCTCATGTTATGCTTGGCCTACTTCCAGAAACGCTGTTTTTATCTGTCAATATTGTCGACAGGTTCTGCTGTGAACAAAGCTTCTGTGGGGAGGCATACTACAAGTTGATCGGCTGTACTGCCTTATGGATTGCGTCCAAGTACATTGAAGAAAAGGGGCGGGTGCCATCTCTCAAGCGGCTTATGCAATTCATTCCCGAAGGGTATTATCGAGACGAGAGATTCTTCATCCGGTTAGAAATGGATATTCTTACTGAACTGAAGTGACGCGTCAACCACCCAACCCCATATTTCTTCATTCAGCTTCTTGAGATGGGCGATGATAACGAAGCTGCAGTGAGGGAGTTGGTAGTCGATATTTGCGAAGCCAACTTAGATAATAATGAACTGATAGATGTTAGGTCATCTGTTCTGGCTCGCCACTGTTTGCTATTTGCCGGCGATGGCTTGCTCAGCGTCGATGGTCAGTTTGGCCGCTGATTTGGTCGGCTGACTCCTGAGAATAGCAGCAAGTAGTCTCCGATTAGATGAAGTTCTGTCTGAGTCGGGAGCTGCTGGTTAGCTCTAATCTTGATTCAGCCATACTTTAGAGGCAATGAGAATATCAACTGTGTCAAGGCGTTGTCGAGAAAAACACATCTTGCATCATTAGTGCTGAGCCATGTGTGACACGGCCATTGATTCCAAGTCCTCAAACGTTAGCTCTAGGCATCATCTATGAGGAATCAGCCGTTCTTGTGACTAAAACCTCAATCTACTCCACAGCTTGTCCACTTGCCGTGATGAAACAAGGAAAGTCAGGAGGTATGGCGGTGTCGAAAATGGATGAGAAGGATACCGGTTCAGTTAGCTCGGTCGACCACATCGATTAATCTGGTCGGTGTATGTGGAGTCCTGCGCTAAGTTGCCGACCCATGATCAGTCCTTGCTGTGATTGCGAGCAAATGCGCTACTTGATTCGCGACGATCAGGGATAGAGTAGGGTCACCTGCCTAAATCAAGCTCTCCGTCAAGTAGAACACATTGCGTAAGGCTGTGCTGGAGTATCGGTTCGTCAACTCTGGTAAGGTGGGCTTCGGCGTTATAATCGCCCCTGGCTACTAACATCGTTGGTTGTTAATCAGAGTTCGAGACGTATTGGCACGATCAGCTGAACCTTCCCGTCAATTATTGCCTTCAGCCTTGAAGGCCTAGATGATCTGCTTCGACTGTCTCATGAACCATGAGTGCTCGCCTTGTCCTCGTAGCTAAAGTCTATTCGTCCAGCCAACAGTCGATACACTCAGGAGTTTACCTATGAGAGGCGAAAAGGCAACTTAAACTTTCAACCGCTGACTATGAGATGGACTTCAATCAGATTAGGGCGACGAGAAATCACCACTTTACGCACGGAAAGGGATTTACATTGCTACAACCTGGATAAACTCACGACGGCCTGGCCTCGCAAGGTTTTATTAATGCGTCCAAAGTCAAGTAAGACTTCTCATAGGTACGAGGCGTGTCCACACATCATGAAGTGTATGGGCCACGTGAAATACTTATGTCGGCCAACGCAAACTGCACGGGATGATGTCGTAACATAACAGGTCAAAAGTATCGATTGCTCTAAGATCAGTAGTCAGTTACCCATAAAGTCACGCCGATGTTCGTGATCGTTTCATGAGGTGATAGGGAATAACCAGATCAATCATCAAACGTTATGTTACGTTGACACTGACTAACAAGCTACGACAACAGACCATTTTTGAGCCTCCGCAAATTGACGTCTTGAGAATTGTTTTCAAGGCAGACTAGTCGGTCTAGACCCAAGACGAATGTCGGCAACGTACAGTAGTGACCGTCATCTGATTGAAGATAAATAGCAGCGCAGAGTGTGTGCTGGCATCTCTAAAGAGGCGGCTGAGCGGTGCGAGATGCGCTAGTACTGTCTAGCTCTAACAACCCGGAAAACAGAATGAACTATTGTACTGTATCATCAGCTTCCATATTATTGCTGCTGTGATTATCACTTCAGGTGCTCTCCTGCTGTGCCCAAGATCACTCCTGTCTCGTTCTAGACCCCTCTGAGGCTGTGTCGTACCCTTCGCTGTAAACAAGATCTTCGTCGGTACCTTTGTTTATTTTCGCCCAACATCTTATGCTCCTGAAAGTGGTGAGTTTCCCAACGCTCCTCCGTGTGGTCTGAAACACAGATATGATGTAAATCTCATCTTTGAAACGGAGTGGCAATGGTTTCGGACTATGGTGCCGTCGAGCCACCTCCTAGAATTTCATGCCATTCCATACGAAGCCTGGGTGGTATATCAATGGGCTATCGGCTTCCATTGAACAATCATCAGA
>NW_026850189.1:0-2450 GCF_030869225.1 Colletotrichum abscissum
GTACATACTCCCAAGACTCACGGTGTCTCGTGTGCGAACAGACAGTCCAGAACAGACCAACAGTGGCCAGAGACGCCCGACTATCGATCAAAGAGTATCTCAGGCAGCTTCTCCAGACTTATAAGCGTCTAAGACCGTAGTCAACAGCTGTTAACGTTTACTCGCATTCGGTACAACGCCCGTGTCTGGAACGACCAGCAGCGTCGTGACTGCGAGAGAGTTGAAAGCTGGTTTCCTTTCTTTCTAGGTCAGCGAGTCGGGGCTTGAGCGCGCGATTCGCTGTAACGGCTTTCCAGGTTCAGTCGTCTAATATTACTCAGCATCATTGTGCTTTCCTCGTAGCAGCATAGACAGAGTCATTACTCCATACGTCCGGAAGGTTAATTACGTAGCGTGAAGTGCCGCAGGCCACGACGACCAAATACATCGTCTATCACTTTATCAAAACTTTCTTCTAATCCGGCCATGAGACCACTTCGCCCCCTGTCTTGTGTGCCGCGAGTCCGCACTGGCCATTGCTCCTTCATCGTTCGTCGCACAGCCCAGCGTGATCCAACTAGCGAGATTAATCAATTCAATGCACTCAAGAGAGAAGACCCCAGATGACTACGAACCACAGCGACGAGAGCTAGGTTGAAATGTGACATTCTGGTATCGAATGCAATTTTCGGACAGGATCCGTTAACAGAACGAAAACAGATAAGACTGCCCGACCGCTCGTACGGATTACTCAAAAGCATGATGACAACACTACGTCAAGGCATCACAATTTGTCATTGTTCAGAAGCGGTAAGATGTTCCTGTGTTAATCTGATAACCATTTCGCGGAAGGGCAGACAGATATTAGAGCTGCCATCCGTTCAGTACAAATGCGGTCTCCCCCAATCCGACAGGCATCTCTGACCTGAAACTAAATGAACGCAATGAGATTGGGCCGGTGCTCGTTTGCATTATCTCTTACGTACACTACCATTTGTTTTTCCAACATCAGGCCGCGATCGTTACCAACGACAACAGCGACACTCCCAGCGGAAGAATCGCTTGTTGAAGCGCATGCACTGCCGCCGTCACAAGGAAGCATCATCGGTGGCCAAGCTCTTGCGTATACTATGTGTGTCGTAGCTGTACTGGCCGCAATCGCAGCTATTGTTTATCTTGTCTGGCAGAAACGACAACAGCCTCTGACCTCCATATTGTCAAGCGGCAGTGTCCAAACTTCATCTCCACTTCTCAACAGGATAGGCATTACGCCTGGACGTCTTCCACAGCCTCCGCCTCGCATTCACAACGTGAGGACATTCAACCCTCACATCAGCAGCGGGCCTCGACATCCACGCTCAAATCGTGCTTCTCTCGTGAGCTCGCGGTCGATATTTTGGAAGCAAAACAGAGATGAAAGGCAAGGTAGTGCTGAATAAGACGGAGACAGCTCGAATTGCGGATGGGGAATGGTGCACACTTATCCTAAGTGGAGCCGTGAGCTCTATTGCACTCCAAGGCGACTCTATTCCTTCAGGTGGGGTTTTTTGGCGTCTCGATGCTCTCATTCTTTGCGAGAGTCGTGAGCAAACGCGATAAGCGCATCGTGTTGCCTGATATCCACCACATCTTTGTGATTCTAGGATTGCCATCGTGCCTGTTCTAAATTCGGGTTGACTGCCAGAGGCAAGCAGAAACGGGGCTTACGTCATTCAGTTCGAGAAAGAATCAAAAGTCCACCCACGTTGTTCTCCTGTGTCATCTGATATCTCCAGATGGTTGACGTGGGCAATATACCAATGATCCGATCCTTCATGGTGACCACGTCGCTTTGGCCCACTGTGGCGTTTGCGGCGAGATATACAGAGCGATGGATTCGCTGGTGCTTTGTTTCAGTTTAGTCACCTGGGTCCTGGTCGGTATGTTTGTTCAATATAGAACAAGGAATAGTGATATTGGAGTTGTTGTTGTTCAAGTCGTTGCTTTGCGTCACGGTCACTTGCCCTAATCTTCCCGTAACACATCGCTCAAACTCAATCTCTGTTACTACGAGGCAGTAGGTTAGAAGCTGCCTGACTGCTCTAAAGAAGGCTAGATATAGAGTGTGTTGCTACGTCACATATGCATGCTATCCATGACAAGAAGATTTAGTTTCATTTACGACTGTGAAATTTTGGCATGCCCGATGAGCACTAATTAGAGATCACTTGGTACACTTGCCGTTTCCCCTTCCCACACTTTTACTCAGTATTCCTTGCTATGTACCATGGCCTACATCCGCAAGCCTAGATTAGAAAGACCCTGGAGATCTTATGAACAGTGAAAGTATATCGTCACATTCCGAAAGCCACACGTGAATGTGGCGTCTTGGTCGTCGTAAGCGTAGCTATATGCGTCCGGACACGTCTCCTTAAACCACGGGTTGTTGCCCTTACAGGTCGTTGCATCGTATATGCCCCTGCAACAATACT
>NW_026850190.1:0-2448 GCF_030869225.1 Colletotrichum abscissum
GAGCTGTGGGGAGGCAGCGATATCCGAGCGCCGGACCGCGAAGCAACCGAGCTCTTAGATCTAGTGGACGACATGAACCTCACGAGTCAACTGAGAGCGGGAACCATTACGTACGAAGAAGGAGACCGCCGGACAACCATCGACCTCTGTCTTGTTACTGTAGGTCTTGTTGACCGAATGATCAGATGCGAAGTAGATCACAACATCAACCATGACTCCGATCACCTACCCATAGCAACGTCGCTGCATCTAGCAGTGACCGAGCTACAGCGAGAGAAGAAACGAAAATGGGAAGCTGTTGATAAGGAAACGTTTATCGAGACTCTCCGTGGATCGCTGCCGCAGCTACGAAGGCCAAGAACGAAGGCGGCGCTCGACAGATATGTAGAGACAACCATAGACGCCCTCTCAGCCGCTATCAAAGCCGCGGTCCCGACCAGCACCCTTTCACCAAAGTCTAGGAGAGGCTGGGACGAGCAGTGTGCAGCCATCTTGGCCGAGACGAAGCGACTCCGCCGCGACCACAGCGAGCGACAGACAGAGGAGAGCTGGGAGGCATACAGAACAGCACGCAACAGGAAAGGACGCATCATCAAGAAAGCTATCCAACAAGGACACCGCGAAGCAGTCGAAACAGCGGCCGAGTCACCTAGATCGCTGTGGAAGATCGCCAAATGGGCCCGGAACAGACAAAGCCAGCCGCCTACCGTTACGCCGGAAATCAAGAAACCCAACACGTCTCAGGTCGCCACGACGCCTCAGGAGAAAGCAGCACTCTTCAAGGAGACCTTCTTCCCCCCTCCGCCAGAGGCAAACCTCGAAGACATCGACAACGCATCGTACAACAATCCGATAGGCCTGCCGCCAGTATCGGAAAGCGAAGTAGAAGACGCCATCCAGGAAGCAGCACCGCTGAAGGCCCCGGGCCCCGACGGCATCACGAACCTGGCACTTCAAGTGGCGAGACCATGGATCACGCCACATCTCGTCCGCATATTCAACCAGAGCCTTCGACTAGGATATTGTCCACAACACTTCAGAAAGTCCACCACGGTGGTGCTCAGGAAGCCAGGCAAAGACAACTACACAGTGCCTAAAGCATACAGGCCGATAGCCCTCCTCAACACGGTGGGCAAAATCATGGATGCCATCATAGCGAGGAGACTAAGCTACCTTGCCGAAACACACGGATTGCTGCCAGATAGCCACATGGGCGGGAGAAGACGTCGGTCGACGGAACACGCACTGCACCAAATCGTGGATAGGATATACGAAGCCTGGGGTTCAGAACAGGCAATGGTAGCAAGCCTACTTCTCCTTGACGTGTCAGGCGCCTTCGATAACGTTTCGCACCGCCGACTCCTGCACAACCTGCGGAAGAGGCGGATCGACGAAGCGACGGTGCGTTGGGTTGCCAGTTTCCTCGGATGCCGAGAGACGGAGATCCACGTGGACGGATTCCGATCCGAGACCTACAGACTCGACACCGGCATCCCACAAGGGTCGCCCCTTTCACCGATACTCTACCTCTTCTACAACGCGGATCTCTTGGATAGCTGCAATGAGACCGGAGACACGACAGCCACCGGCTTCATCGACGACGTAGCGATCCTTGCCGTGGGAGACAGCACGGAGGAAACCTGCCAGAAGCTCCAAGAAGCGCTTCGGAAAGCCGAGACGTGGGCTCTCACTCACGCGTCCGTCTTCGCGCCCGAAAAGTTCCAGCTTACCCACTTCACACGAGCAAAAACCAGAATCGACACAGACAAAACACTCCACAGCCAGTGGGGAGAAATCAAGCCCAAGACAACCTGTAAATACCTCGGTCTCATCATGGACTCAGCCCTTAAGTGGAAACAACACATCGACGAGACAGAACGTAAGGTCACGAACACCATCACAGCACTCAGCAGTCTAGGCAGCTCCACGTGGGGCGTGATGACGAGAGAGATGAGGACGATCTATAGGGGAGTGGCAATACCACAGATGATGTACGCATGCTCGCTGTGGTCCAACAGCGGTTGGGGACAGATGGGCTACACGAAAAGAACATTAAACAGACTGCAGAGGCTCCAAGCCAGAGCAGCCAGGACAATGTGCGGAGCATACAGAGCAACCTCGTTCCCAGCACTGGATGTGGAAATGCACCTCCTGCCAGTCGAACAACAGATATGGAAACACAACATCGACACCAACAGCAGAGTAGGCATGGCCGAAGTCACCGCACGCAGAGGAAAGAAAATTAGCCCAAGACAGACGATAACAAACCGAATACGCGATGGACAAGATGTTAGCAACGAACAACACGAACACGAGCACATACCGCCCTTCATCACTCCCCCGTGGTGGCGGGGACCGCGTATCCACATCGCCGGAGGCACGGAGCAGGCCGAAAAAGAACACGAACGTTGTCTGGAAAACAACACCGACGCAGCCCACATCTATACA
>NW_026850191.1:0-2404 GCF_030869225.1 Colletotrichum abscissum
GCGGCATTCGCTGGTGGCCTTTGATTCTAAGCAAGTAAACGTTAGCATCGAAACAAGCAGCTCGGTAACCCAAAGACATTACCGTAACCATGTCCTCTCTACTAAATCATTTTGGTCGCTGTCGTGCCTGTCATGACCGCGGTCCATGAAATGAAGATCCACATCGCTTTTCGCGGGGTTTACAGGAAACGTATGATCATTGCAATATGTGCATTTTCGTAGGCTCGAGTCGTTGGCACGCTTGTCATTGGTGATTCGCTTCGAAAGGTCGAGACCCATCCCGCCCATATTTGTTGTCATGTTACTGTTTCCGCGTGTCTTATGGTCGAAATCCGTGCAGGGAGAGAACGGATGTGAGTGCTTCGGGCTAAAGTGATTCTCGAACGTGTTTTGGGCCGATCAGATTCTGGAGACGAGAAACCAGCAATGGAACAAGAAGGCCCTAGATACCCTCTATGCCATGGAAACTTCGCTGTTCTGCTGGGGTGTAATGCCGTTGGTCTGCGAGTAATTAAGTACTGGAGCTCAAGTCTCCAAGCGGAGGTGATTCGAGTTCTTTATGACATCCTATATTGCGAGCCTTCCTGGACGAAGGCAACGACAAGGCGGTTGACAGCGGGTGGGCGACCCATTCCGTCCTGTATTCACGCTCACACCCCCTGCGGAGCTCGAGGCACATTTGAAGCGTTTGTATGGACGCCTTGTATGCGGCTCTTCTCTGGCGAACCATGCCTGCGGACTACCCGTGGTTGAGATTTAGTTCCCCCTCCCTCTTTCGGTCTTTTGAATAGCACTCGCCTTCAAGACTTGGTCAAGGGGTTGTTCAACGCTAAAGCAGAATACGATTCTGCCAAACAGAGGTCTACTTCTTTCGTGCTTGCCGTCATTGACGGTGACGGTGTTATCTCTCTAGAAATATTGAGAAGGGTATCGAAGGAGATACTGGAGCCGGGTACCTCCTGCAGACAGCATTGAAGCCATTGAAGCCTCCGCCACGCCATCAACGCTGAAGCGAGAGTCGAGTGTTCCGAGGTGGTAGCGTCAAGAATGCCGATAAGCCCTATGATAGCTGAGCGTTGGATGTGCTACCATCCGGCCGCGATGTGTCGCCAGCAAGCATCTCTCGGCTTGTCCACGGCGCTGTACGCATGTCCTCCTCGGGTCACTCACCGCACTGTCTCTACTCTCTTTGACCTGAGAGCATCTGTACATTTTTCGCTATGCCGCGCTGTTGTTGCCTTGGTATACGTCTGCTGCCATTGTGATGCAAATCCTACGGCGTATGACTGGTCTGGCGCCTGGCATACACTTCACTTCGACAAGGAGAAGCTAGCCTTCCGATTTTCAGGTTCCTGCAAAGTCCAAGGATCATCAGTGAAGAGCAATTTCATGGCAGCTCTGTTAGGTTAGATTCCGTTTGTTTGGTGCTAGACTAATATCTACCAATGTTGCATTATTTGGCGTGGTTATGCAACGACAAACATCGTCAAGCAGACGTGATGGACCACTTAAGAAAAGTTGTGGGGCACGAGGGATGAGGCGTTGGAGCTTGTTCACTGTGCACAGGGACCTACGATCATTGGTCAGTGCCCAACAAGCTTGTGGGCAATGAAATCGTCGAGGGGTCCACCATGCTGGAATGGTGTTGGGCCACAGGGCGAAAGGGTTTCGGACATACACCAAGAGTATGTACATAGCATGGGCGTACATGGAGACGCGCCCAGCACGCCCCGGTGTCAGCAGCCGTCAGACACTGGGGCGTGCAAGTGCGAGGGGAACGGTACGCAGTGTGTAATCAGGGGGTGTGCATGGCCGCGGGTTTACGCAGCATAACCCCTGAGTGTTGGATTGACGACTGTGTCTGGATAAAGAGATGCTGGAATTGCATTGAATAATATGCAAGAACCGGTGATGATGGGTAAATACAAGACAGAACCCCGCTCGGACCGGGATGGGACGGAATCCCTCAATCAAGCACAACAACCACCCTTTGATCAATGGACCTCAGTGGTATTGCATTAAATCGACATCGTTTATCCAACACTGAGCACCCATTACGGATATAGTAATGCCACACCCACCCACCCATTCCCCACCCCATCCCACCCCACCCGGCTGACAGGCAATGCCCAAGCTGTGGGCCCTGATTTTTTCAAAGTCTTGATGACTTGATTACGCCAAGTCCTGACAGAAAGCCCTCCGCCGTCGCGGTGCAAGCTGGTTCCGCCTAGCGAAAGCTGGAGTAATCGAACACGGTCATCGTCAATCCTGGCAGGAAGCCCAGTCATCAGTCCATTCCGAGTTCGCAAGCATTTCTGCTTTGTGCCAATCCATCCCTGTTGGTGCTAACGCCATTGTCAAGATGACCGTCTGCCGGTGACTTTGAACGGCCCTTTCAACAGGA
>NW_026850192.1:0-2399 GCF_030869225.1 Colletotrichum abscissum
AGACATGGCATCAAAGGAAGGAGCGTTTACTATTCGATACACTGCACATTACATCGTGAAGGCCGTACGCTCGAATACTAATACCAGTGACGGGCTCGTACAAAAGACAGCACCAAGAGATACGGCGGGGACCTGCGGAGTGATGGCCTGCGCTTTCGGCGCGCGACCACACTCCGGTGAGCATGACGTCCCAGGACTTTCCTGGCGCGGCGGGGTTAGACGGCCCCACGCCGGTGGTGCGGAAGCCGGGCCAGCGCCGCGGCCGGAACCTGGTCCCTGCGTCTGGGTGAAGGGGGGCGTTACGCGAGGGCGATTGGGGCGTGTGCTACTTACCCTCCATGCAGACAGCGCCGGGGTAGGGGCGTGCGCTGGTTAGCCCAGACGTGGCGGCCGCTGACGTCCCCTGCATCACCGAGCATGGTGCATGTACACTATACAGACACCTGCTCCCTGGTGGAACGCCACGGGATGAACGGATCTGGATCCGTGTGCAGCACCCCAGTCGAAGGGCTGCAGCAAGCGGACGCTCTGACACGGCCGCATTGGCCTGTATGCCACATTCGATAAGGTTAGCGTGTAGTCGCGTGGCATCCAGTCGTCTGATGATTGGGCCCACCAGCAACGGCTACGCCTGTTTTGACTACAGCGAAGGCGAGTCAACGACAGCACTGACGATGGGCTATTGCGATGCGCAGCGACACCTCGGCGTGCTGTCGTCCTGGCCGTTGGAAAAGAATGCCAGCTTCTACCAGAGGTGGCGCTTCCGTCACACAATCTTGCAGACTCAACCGTAACTCTGCTCGAAGGAAGCGATCAAGACACCTGTAGCTGAAGTGGGTTCAGAACTCTGACCAAACGCCCAGCGAGACCATTCAATGTAGCTGAGTCATTGCGCTACAGGGTGTATCTTTGCGAACCGCAGGTACCCGGACGAAGGGCCAACTTCTCAAGCGCAGCTGCCCTGTGGCGACGAGGCTGCAGCAGTCGACGTGGACATGGTAGCCATGCATTCCATTGACCGCTGTGCTTGAGTGCCCACACCGGTCAAAACGGGAAGCAACTGGCAGATCGTTTGGTTTGTTTGCGCCTGGTATTTGAACAAGGGTATGAGTTCGTATTGGCGCATCCACCGACGGGCTGTGGCCGTTCGCAGGGCCCATTGTGATTGGTCGCTCCGTGGCTCACCATCCACGGAGGCTGAAGATCTAGCGGGGCGTGGGAACAAAGCCAATGGTTGCTCAGGAAGAAAGCCAGGCACGCCCCCTTTTACTGGGTAATGTACCCATGTTCGTGGCTGGCAGGCATTCGGACCGGGAAGGCGTGCCTACACCCCTGCTCTTCGATTCACTGCGAGAGATCCTGTGGGTGTGCTCTCTCCATCCTTGTCGCCGCATGGTGCAGGGGCATGGGACACCCGACGCCATCTCGCCAACAGAGTCTCGTCTGTGTACCTCCTCGAGTCGTGTGAAAGCCATCCCTTGGCTGTGTACCAGCGCGCTGGGGTCCCCATGCGGAGATATGAGCAACTTGGCTGGGCGTGCCTCGTCTGCATTGGGCAGTCAGGTCCGTGAGGGTGGGTTTCTGGAGGTGTTCGTAAAATCGTCCCTAGCCATCAAGGGCGAGCATACCTTGACCGTCGGAAGGTCGACGCTCTCCGGCGGCTGCAGGCGCCCACCCTGCGTGAGGGTACAAGGTTGGATTCAGGCAGCCAATTACAGCGCCACACACGCGCGAACGATGTCCCCGGAAGGCGACGAATAGCGAAGTTGCATTTTGTGAAGGCCTCCTAGTTCTCGAGCAATGGGCACAGCGCAGGCGAAACGCTGTGCACGCACCGGCCACGCTGCTCTCTCTGCTGACGGTTTGATCGTTCGTTGCCCCCGGGCTTGTCCTCATGTCCCAAGCAGCCTCACAGGTAGTTGATGTGGAATGGCTGGTGACTACCAGGTTTTTGTCACAGCATCCAATTTATATTGGCCTGGCATGAGGAGTAGTTCTTGATCATCGCGTTGCTGGCGGCATACAGCTTTCTTCAGCTTTGGTATCGATCTCGGGACTCTACATAAAGAGAGTCGTCGTGCCAAAAGGCCTCCCTTGGGACCGTCCCATGAAAATCCACCATGCCATCAGGCTGAACGGCAGGCTCACGAATCAGCTTCAGCATCACCTATCGTTTGCGTAGGTGTCCGAACGGGGCACCCGATTCTCCCAACAGGAAGGTCTCGACGCTCGGGCAACGGAAGCACGCTTTGACGTCATGGCATCTACCGAATTTACGTTCTTCTATGGTCTCAAACAACAAGGTTCGTGAGCGTGACGTTATAGACACCTCGCACAAGGCTCACATCTCTAGATTCGTACGAACGCTGTGGTAGTGAGGTGAAAGAATACGCAGAGGA
>NW_026850193.1:0-2384 GCF_030869225.1 Colletotrichum abscissum
GGGTATCCTTATACAAGGGGATCATACACTCACTATATAGATATGGGGTTTCTTCCCATAGCCATTCATTCGTCATACTCATCAATATACACAGAATGACCCCTGCCTGTCTAACTGCTGCTCGATACATATTTTATTACGCCCCGGCTAAGCTACTCAGGGCTCGTGTGGTTATCTACATGTTCTCCACCTTCACTCATATCCTTGCCTCCTAGAAGCCCATACAAGTCTTGTCCGTCTCCGCATATGTTATCTTCAGTTTTGCATGCCGATGCTGCGGTTGCTCTTGGAGTTAGTAACAGGCCATCTTGAGGTGTCTCCCAAAGTGTTCGGCGTCCTGTCGTCGGCGACCGAAGCTAGTCCTGCTGTCGATGGCACGAGGGTGCGTGGGGGGTGTCGTCGGTTAGTGTGTTGATGTAGGTGGTGTGTGGTTTCGCTGCTGGCTGATCTGTGCATCCAGTCTCTCCGTGCTCATGGCGAACTTGATCGTCTCTTTTACCATATCTACGTTTGGCGACCAGTCATCAGGATCGGACGCGCTCTTTCCTCCGAGAAAGTACGATAGGTTCCCTCTATTCGACTCCGTCTGTTGAAGCATCTGAGTTCGTTGTGCCGTCCACCATGTGCAACGGAAGAGAAAATGCTCTACCGATTCTGCCGCCTGCCCACAGGCGCAATGCGCCGAGGCAGTTGCTCCGACCTGGTGCAGGTACCAATTCAGTCTTGCCATGCCGGTGCGCAGTTGCGCCAGGATACTGGCTTCTTTCCAAGAGAGCTCATCATACAGCTCGCGCGTATGCCTTCCTGGTAAAGCCACATCGATCTTCTTCGAAAATGCTCCTACGTTGTCGGGCAAAGCTCCGTACTTCTGTCGCACGCTCTGCAAAGCGATTCTAAGTGCCATCGAGTAGGCTCTGGCCGGTCGTTTCTGCGGTGTCCTGCTCGGTCTCGTGCTTTCCTTTGCTGCTGCTTTAGCCGCTTTCGACAGGTCTGATTCTGTTGCTGATGGAAGCCAGAAGAGTGTGACTCTGTTGCCTTTCCTCTGAAGATCTTGCACGCCGGCGTATAGTTAACGGATCTCTCGTTGGCCTGACTGCTGCCGCGGGTTACGGATGGCTAGTACAGCCGCTTTGTTGCGGGTGAACACGTGGATGGCCCGGTAGTCGAGCCTCTGCGGGAAAGACTTGACCGCTTCTGCCAGTGCCGCTAGCTCTGCCACATACGGGTTCTGCTCCGTTCTCTGGCCGAATGTGCGCGAGGCCGTTATCACGCCGCCACCCCCTCTGATTCCATAGCCCACAACCCCGTTTCTTGCCGAGCTCCCTGTCGCTATCCTCACTGCCCACCCGGACTGGATTGCTTCTGTGACCTTGACCATGTCGTCGTCGACTACTGTATCAATACGGGCTTCCCATGGGGTGATCGAATACCCTTCGATAGTCTCCAGCTTGTCGAGGGGTTGGTCGCGGTAGGCCTCCGCCATCAACTGGAAGGGTGATGGGAACCGTCTAAAGACTACAGCCCGCAGGCGTCGGAGCGGATGGGTCTTGGGAAGGCTTCGCATTCATACCCAGAATGTCGTTGATTTTCTGTCGTATCTCTCTTGCGCCGATTGTATGCTTGCCTCCGCTTCAGCGACCGCCGTGGCCACTGTGTTGAAGGTTCCCACGATCGCTTGGGCGCCAATCCTCTGCACTCGGTTGATCACCCTCATCTGCGCTGCTTGACATCTATATCTCCAGACGTTCGACGCATAATCCATCGTTGGTGCCACGGCCGCGACGAAAAGCTGTCTGGCCGTCGCCGGAGACAGACCTTTGAGGCGCCTGAGCCCCAGCACGGCCTCCAGCCCTTTTGTCGTCGCGTCTGCGATGTGCTCTTCGAAGCGAAGTTTCGTGTCCATCGTCACCCCTAGTACTTTGACGTGGTCCTTTGGTCGGACAGTGTCCCCTTTGATGACGAAGCTGGTCGAGTCTGCCGGCAGCCTCCAGTTGCGCGTGAAGTGGATGATGGCCGTCTTGTCCGTCTCGAATGCTGCTCCACTTCGTCGTTCCCACTCGAGTGCTCGGTCGATAATGTCTTGGATACCCTTGCGGTTTGCTTCGTGAGATCGGCCCGTGACCCACGCCGTGTAGTCATCGACAAAGGCCAGCGCGCCCCCGTTTTCGTCGATGTGGTGTTGTACGAGGTCGGCATTGAAGAAGAGGAACAGCACGGGCGACAGCGGCGAGCCCTGAGGCAGACCGGCTTGTGGTAACGGACGAGCCTCGGACTCGTGACCGTTGACCAATATGCTTGCTGTACGATGGGAACAGAAAGCGTCGACCCATCTCACAAGCTTCTCAGGCATACCCCGTGCCCTGAGTCGTTGAAGTAGTCTCTCC
>NW_026850194.1:0-2359 GCF_030869225.1 Colletotrichum abscissum
GTAAGCCGCGCCTTCCCTCGATGATGCTCAATGGCGGTCTCTTTGGGCAGGGCGCTTTGGTACAGCACTAATCTGACGTGAGATGAGACAGATCCGAGCCTGAGCCGCACCTGAGTAACGAAAGTCACGTTGACGAAGGCGTAAGTCTCACTCACGCAAGCTGTAATATCTATCAACCACCTCCGAGCTGTCTCGGAGGCGATGAGTGGAATTTCAGGGACTTTCATCGCTTGGGGAAGACTCTTAGTGTAAGGCGCCTAATAACCTGCAGCTTAATGTGTATCACGATTATTTGTCGCTGTTGTTCCTCTTTGCCAGATATTTCCCCAACAAGGAATGAAACAAAGTAAGAACAACAAGGGCACGCTAGACACTAAACCAGTCTAACAGGAAGACTGTCTCGCTCCGTCGTCAAGCCTCCCTACTAATGGTTGATGAGCGCCAAGACATGCCTCGGCGATCCGTATGTGTGTGGTTGGCCACCACGTTAAACGCACGGATCGTCACGTCAGCTGCCAACGAGAGATTGACTGTCAGAAACCTAAGGCCGTACCGCCGACCCATGTGAACAAGCGAGGGGACCTCTAACCTGTATAACGATATCCTGAGTTCCGTCATTGAGCATCCACGAAAGGCCTTTGTTCTCTCTTATGTTTCCCTTTGTGCTTCTCTCTGGATTCAACGCACAATACAGTCGTGCCACAAATTTGGAAACATGAAAAAAACAAGGGGAAAAAGAGCTGAAGCACAGTAGGCCTTGGTGTGATCCACCCATACAGGACACTAATCTCTAAAGCTGGTGACATTGTCTGCAGATAGTCTCAAGGCGTTGTGCGACCATGAACGGTACAATCTCGTTTAATCTGTCATGGGTCGGTCGTGTAGTAGCCTGGGGTTCAGTCTTTCGACCGAACAGTGCGCCTTTTGGCCCGCTGGCTCAACGGTAGTAGACCCAAGCACTGTCGTTGCGTCACATACTTGTCCACTCGGTCACGGCTCAGTTCGCGCAGCAAATATATCAGTGGTTGTGAACCGCTGGTGGAGCCTCATCACAATATCAATGACTCGATAGAAAGGGGGACAAACGAATAAACATGCCATTCCACTAGCTACCCGGCGCCCAACACTATTGTCAGGTTGCTCAAATGATAGAAAGCCTGGCTAACAAGGATATAATACGCTCTTCAACAACGCACTCTTGATCGCCGTTGTCGTTAACCCTAGGCAAATAGAAATCGCACAGCCCGTTTTGACAAACGAAGTGAAGTCCGCCAGACGGATTGCGCTCCTGGCCCGCGACCTGCATTCTACTGGGATGGCCACACGAGCATTTCGGGTTGCGTGGATCGCACCCACGGCTGTCGGCGAAGCAATGAAATTTGTTGCATGCGAGACATATATAGTACGGTCGCCCAGCGTTCCCTTTGCGATTAGAGGAACGCGTTATACGCCGGCTAGTAGGCGAACGACAGAGCCGACAGCGGGGGGACGGTGTATTGTCAACTGTTGGCGAAGAGGCCGGCAGCAGGACGAACATGTTGACTCTCGAAGATTTATGTTCTCATCGGTTAGCTTCATTGCGAAATCAGTAGTTGTTGATCCTGCTACACCAACCTCTGTTAGGGGTGATGGTGATGTATCTGATTTACAGATATCAGTAGTACTGAGCACCTAACTGCAGTTGCCATGCCTGATGAGAAACGTCAAACTTAAGTACTTCGTGAGTGCCTCAAGAGCGTGCGGCTAGACTTCCCGCAATTCTGATTGTAAGCCCTCGATGATACATATTCGCCGGATTCCGTAAAGTAACTTTGACACTGATACCGGTCCATTCATTTAACTTCTCCTTCTCCAATCAGAATCCAGCGGGAGAGACGCCCAAAGCTTCCGCCATGCAGCATGCGGACGCAACTATGCAATCACGTGGTGGCGCATTTGTCCGTGTACAAAGCGAGACTCAAACCGTGCTTCGAAGACAACAGTTAGATGTGGGTGGCACGCGGGAACGGATGATGAGACATGTGTGCTCTGTGTAGGGGAATATCGTGTATTTGGTGCCGGAGCCTGGAAAAGTATCGCTGTGGTATGAAACTCATGCATCAAGGCCATTGATGGTCGTGATGCATCAAAAGCTGAAAGTGTCTTATCATACGTACAATTCATTCGTTCGAGACTAGATGTACCTAGTAATGACATGATAATTTCCGGCTGGGCTAGGGCGTTGCGTGTTCCGGCCTTTTACAGCCCGTACTAGTACGACTAAGTCCAATCTGCAACCCGAAATAACACTGAGTCAAGGCTTGTATTGAAGTCTGTTTGTCTGTCTCGAGCGGCTGTCCCTACATAGGATGAGACCGTA
>NW_026850195.1:0-2352 GCF_030869225.1 Colletotrichum abscissum
ACGCGCCAAATGTATTTGATAGGTTTGCATTCATGACATGGAGAACAGGGGGCGTATCAAGCTGTCCAGGCAGCAGCAGAATGGAACGTGAGAATGTGGTCTTGGTGGGAGGCCCGTGGGCGTCGCCACTCAACTGTTTGCCGGGGGAGGCCATCTTTGAGCAGCAGCTTGCGCGTATTCACTTCACGGTCATACACCTATGTGTTGCTATATCGACGCCGCAGGGTCGGCCTGGGTGCCCCGATGAGAACAAACTTGAGGTGCAGCCAAGTGGAGTGTCTACACTACACGCTACAAGGGTGCCTGCAAAGGCACGGTGGATCCGACGTGCTTGGGGTCCAGCTCACGATCGCCCACCGTAGTTGAGCGGGGGTTCTTGGCCAGCGCGGCCGCCCGCCTGATGGAGGGTAGCCAACCCCATCGCTGCGTGTCCCTGCCTCTGCGAGTGACTTCGACTACAGTTGCGCTCGGATCAGGACACCCACACCGCCACGCGTGGACGAGACCTCTAACTTTGGTGCAAGGGAATGCTGAAATCTTAGCACGTAATCCTCTTGCCAGGAGCGCGCAGATCGAATCGTAGGGCGCCTAAACCTAGACGACGAGATGAGCGGTACGATGAAAGGGAGGGTTGTCTTGGTCAAGTATCTGCATTGTCACGACCGCCAAGTCCAAGCTTCGCATGACCAGAAGCTGTGTCCGACTACATACATTGCCTTGCTTTGTATGTCGATATGCCTTCTCCGAAGCTCACTTTACCGATGGCTGAAGCTTGTCGTGGTCTGTAGAGTCGATGCTGTTCTTGTCAAACTTCTCCGACATGGCGCCCGTCCCTTTGCGTCCCATCCATGGCATCACTGCCATCGTGGCTCCATCCACCAGTGAAGTATTGAGTCGCTTCCGTCTCCTTAGCCGCTAGGTCGACAACGGAACTAACTGCAACTTCGGTTTTGTCAATGTCGAATCCTTCGTGTTTGTCACGTTCTCCACCCGTGTTCACTGGGCGTTGTCTGAATCTACCACTCCTTTTTTTGCCCATACTACCCTCGTTGCTCTCTCTAACTATGCGGACCTCAAGTGCATCGAGAAGTGAGATACGGCGTGTAGGTGTCGCTCGCTGCGTCAACGGCTCCTTTGCCATTCATGGACTCTTAGGTCACTGATGGGTCCAAAGACGATACCACAAGAGCGAAATGAATATTGTTCATGAGCAAGTCTACATTGTGCCATCGTCCATCCTTAATCTACGCCTATCTAATGGCCCCTAGCATAACTCCTTGTGTGACTCGATTGGGGTCGCTTCTGGGGCGGCGACGACATCTGGTGTCGAAGTTCCGAAGTGAAGCTTGTCGTAGTCAGTTGAGTCGACACTATTCTTGTCCGACCTTTCCGACTTTGAGTCCTCATTCTTCTCCTCTTCGTCGCTTTTGGGCTCTTCAGCCGCTTCTTCTGTCTCTTCGATCGCGGCTGAATCGACATCAGGCTTCGCGGCTTCTGAGCTGTCAGGCTTCAGCTCTTCGCGCTCTCCACCCGCGTTCACCTGGGCATTGTCGATATCGGCCTCCCCTTTCTTGCCCATGCCATTCTCGAGAAGCTCGCCACCTTCCATACAGACACGGACTTCAAGATCCTCGTCCATGGAGTAGACGCGCACTCCAACAATGCAGATGGCGTTCCAGGGATCAGGCAGACCCTCCTCCTCCTCAGATTCGTAACGCTCGTCGCGTCTTTTGGGTGGTCCAGCGGGAGTCAGGCGCGGCTTTCTGACCATGTCATCCTCGCTATACAGCTCTTCCCAATCTTCGATGGGCGAGTCGGATGAATCGCCATCCGAGTTGTAAGACTTCTGCGCTGGCGGTTTGGGAGCAGTCTTATCTGCAGCTTTTTCGTCGGCGACATCCTCCTTGACTTCATCCTTGGACTCTTCCTTGGACTCTTCCTTAGACTCTTCCTTAGACTCTTCCTTGGACTCCAGCTTGCCTTCGTCCTTGGATTCCTCCTTGGACTCGTTTGTGCCATCTGACTTGGAGTCACCTGCAGCAACGTCCTTGGACTCTTCCTGAGCGACTTCCGTCTGGACGGCTTGGTCCTTGGGCTTCTCTGCATCTTTCTTCTTTGCCTCTGCATCTTCCAAAAATTTTGCTTCTTCGGCCTTCTTGGCTTCCGCAGCGGCTTTTTGAGCTGCCTCGAGGTCAGCCTTCGCCTTGGCTGCTTCCGCCTTCTTAGCGAGCTTGCGGTCGCGCTTCTCGTTGTTCTTCTTGGTCTGCTGCTTGGTGACTTCGCGGTTGGTGTGGCGTCTTTCCCAGAGCTTGCGGCGCTCCTTTTGGCGAGACTCGGAGGCTCTCTGCTGCT
>NW_026850196.1:0-2335 GCF_030869225.1 Colletotrichum abscissum
ATGTCGTGTTCCTGTTCAGGTCTTAGGTCTTTTGTCCTTGATCGACTGAGGAAGCTTGTAATGTGGAATATGCTATGTAAACGATGACGGAAAACCCATTCTCGGTTCTGCCAACTCCTAATGATAGCGTCATGCGTTCCATTTCTGTGAATACATTGTGGAGAGTGCGTCGGCTACTACTGTCGTGAGCAAAACGGTCGTGTTCTCACGCAGCGGATCATCCTTACCTGACAGCCAGGTACGTGGAGCTTGCCGCCGCTATACTCTCTCCCCGTAACTGCCGCGTATTGAGGCTATATCATCAGACGCCTGCAACAGGGAAGACACAGCTTGATCGGCAATAATGCGGCCCTCTCCCTCCTGATCGACCAATGGCGGCATCATTCGCTGTATGTTCGTGGCTATTCTGAGGATTTCTAACTGCAAGGCGAGTTCCTGCTCGGGGCCCATATGACCTCGAATAGTATACTCTGTGACGGCTCGCAGCTGATCCGCGGCTAGCTGTCGAAGTCTGTGACAGTATTCAACGGATCTCGTGATGCTCATGGTTAGCGTTGCAGGCTGGGGTACTGGGGTAAACAAGCCGCAATCAAGGTATAGGAGAAGAATGGAGAGGATGTATGCACCGCGGTTCACGCTATCTCTCATGGCTGTCAGACCAGTTCTGAAGTATGTATGTGATATATATCGCACGGCAGAGGTGAGCTGTGACTATGGGTGAATCAAGACAAAACAGAAACAGGATCCTAAGGTCACTTTTCAACCGTGCTTAGACATAAAGCCGATAGTTGCTCTGCGCCCAGTATAGCCGCTGCTTCGATTCGGACGTGGGGAGGCAAGCTGGCAGACTGAAGTTGAGTCCACAAACCCACGTGATAAAGAGCCTTTTGTGACGTGTATCCTTCTCGCCCAAATAACAAGACTATGACTATGGACGGGGCGGCACAGCGGATGACTGATACAAAAGGCGGGTTCATTTCTCGAGACACAAAACCCCCTGACATCACCACTGCCGAACTCAGGATCAAGTTGTCTCTCCAGGTCTCCCTTCGCACGTGTCCTTGCTATTGGGCTAGCCCCCAGCTACGTTACACCTTCTCCTCCAACGTCATCTCGGATATCAGCTCCTTCGCCAGGGACTTCGACACGTCGCTTTTGGTCGACGAAGTCTGGGATGCGAGAAGGGACAGCCGCCACGAGCCATCGATTACAAACATCCCGCTGCACTATGAACGAGCCAAGGCTCTTTGCCTGAGCCGAGGTGCGCGTCGCCAATACGCACATCATCGAAACGAACTGCGCCATGCTAACATCAGCTTAGCCCTCACAGCCGATGACATTGATAAGCTGACCCCAAGGTTTTGGGATTTCCACTTCGATCGTACGTTCTCTTCCATATCTGTCGTACATCAATCATGCTCAACTACTACCTGCCAGCCATTTCTTCTCGGGACATGACAGCTTTCGTCATCGCAACTATTCACCTCAACTTGTGTGTCGGAACGATTGCCAGATTCTCGCGTGAGCGACCTGACCTCATGGCCACCCTCGAGGAACTTCTCGCTTTCAAGGCTTGCGGAGAATTCATGTTGACAGAGGTCGGCCATGGCCTCGACGCCCGCAATCTGGAGACGACTGCGACGATGGAAGCCGACGGGTCTTTTACCCTGAACACGCCGAACGCAGGCGCAGCCAAAGCCATGCCGCCATCCTCGCCGCTAGCCGGTATGGCCCGCGTTGCTGTTGTTTTCGCCCGGCTCATCGTGGGCGGCGATGACCGAGGGGTGAAGCCTTTTGTCGTGCGGATCAACGACGCGAGAGGCATGTGTGACGGCGTTGTGTCGCGTGTGCTCCCTGTGCGGGCCGGGACCAAGCCGCTGGACCACTCCATCACGACGTTTCACAACGTGAGGCTTCAGCCCGAAGCGCTTCTGGGATCGGCGTCGCGAGGTGACAACGAGCGAGAGGAGTTTCTTGCCCACATCTGGAGGGTATCCGTCGGCACGCTCTCACTCTCCATCATGGGGGTGTCTGCCATCCGAGTTGCGGGCTGCATCGCCGCCCTGTACAGCCAGCGTCGTCTGGTCGGAGATAGGAACAGACTGCCCATCATGCAGTTCAGCACACAGCAGAGACCGATCCTGGAAGCACTGGCGCACGGGGAAGTCTTGCATGCATATGCCAAGTGGAGCGTTGGCGAGTTCACCAACCACAATCACAACGCAGACGTCCGCCGAGGGATCGCTACCGTCTTCAAAGTCTTGGTTGTGCGATCGTCTCGTCTACTTCACGAGCTGGCGGAGCGATGTGGCTGGCAGGGCCTGTACGCGCACAA
>NW_026850197.1:0-2333 GCF_030869225.1 Colletotrichum abscissum
ATCAACCTTGCCTATCAACAACCCACTGCCGCAGGCTCTTCGAAGTCAGCTAAGGCCTCGTCAGAGTCTGCCCAGCGTGGCTCTCAATATCTCCGCAATAGCTCAGCAAGCATGAATGCTCAGTCCGCCGTTACAGGTCTGCGACAATCGCCTGCATCACCTGACGCAATTGACATTGATAGCCTACTGGCTCAGCTGGATCACTCAACAACAGAGTCGTCCTCGAGGCATGCAATTGGAACCCAACTCAGCTCCAGCTTAGGACAGGCCGAAAATAGCTCTCTCGAAAGTCGCACGCTGTCTAGCGTACAGCCAGATTTGCCCATGTAGGCATAGTTCCAAACGGTGTATCAAAGTACTAATCATAAATAGGCAAAGAATTGTAGAACAATTAGAGCGGCTGAAGAAGAGCCTCCGCAGACTCAAAAAGGCCGAAGAATCTCAACGAGAAACAGTTGGCGCCACGAACAACCAGTGAGTTACCTTGACTCCACTGCAGGCATGTAGCACAATTTCTTACGGTATTAGACTCGGGCGTATCAACGAGGATGTGAAAAAAATCAAGACGTCTATAGACTCGTTGATACCGCCACTCTCATACGCTGGGAACAGTTTCGGGGACGGAACCCAATGATGGCCGACAATCTCGGTCCGAAGCTCTTCAAGGGATAGCACTCTACTTTCGCCAATTCAAAACGTTAGGCAACATGATAGATAGGAAGTCACCTTGGGTACTCGGCTCCTCCACAATGCGCCGCACGTCAGCCGGTTCTGGCGCCTTGATCTCTTCGACTACTCGACATCGCGGCATTTACCATTACGATGATGTGACTGCCTCATCTCACGACGGCCGTCGGTTGGTCAGGCCATGTCGCAGCGAACCCTTCGGGCCTGATGAGCGTCACAATGCCTTCAATACTTTCTATCCGAACTTGACCAACACGGGTTGGGCTCAAAGTCGTTCTTACTATGTACAAGCCACCATAGTCATCATTAGGAGAACATGGCCACTGTCAAAACCGATTACGGATATGTTCAAGGAGCTCTCGATTGCACGCTCCCACTCGCACTGTCGTATACCAACCTGACCCACGTTTTTGTTTGCATACCAGTCGCTTAAGCCGTTACTAGAGGTCTGCGAAAGCCCATCGCATTAGTTTGAGGCTTCATAAACACTGAGAATATTTGCGACATTGGAAGCGACATGTGCACAATACTGTGGTTGCTTGGGTTCCCGCGCAGGCTGGGGAGATCTAACCCAGATGACCTGTTAGGAGATTCTGCTGCCGGGCTCTCTCGTACAAGATATCATGTCAAAAACGTGTCATAACTCTTGATCTACCATGGCCTCCTCCCGGCCGCCCTTCAGAAAATTTCAATAGGCGAACAAACGCGAAGCACGATGTTTCTGTACGTTGACCTCCGGCTTCCAGCTGTCTACTCCTCTTTCACGGCGGAGTCTCATTTCGAAACGGGTGTCGCGGCTGTGGTCGTACCGATGCTCGGGGATTGTGATTACAGAGACGATCTGCTGGCTGGTCGCGACGGCCATTGCTTCGACTTAAGTTTCGAGCTTATACGTTATTGTGCTGATCGAGAATCTGGTTTCGGCATAACTGACCTCGGCATTTGCGGATTCCAACAGGTAAGTGCCGAATTTCGTGCAGCAAACGGGGTATCATACTTAGCATTACGTTCTTCCAAAAGACCATGGTTCAAACTCGTCGAGAAAGCCCCTCGAATCTCGGAACTATTGAAATATGCACAGCGGCCACCGGAACCATGGAAGCATGTGTCAGCATTTTCGGTAGGTAGCTAGATGAGAACCGCTTTCCAGTTGTCGAGAAGACCAGCAGGACGCATCACTTGACGATGTTTTCCACGAGTAAGGGTATGTATGGAAGACAACGGATTCATGACGATGAATGGAAGTCGAACGATCCAGGCAGCTAGCCGAACTATTCATAGCTTCAAGCTTTCGTTCCGTCAGGTCTTACACCAACGCTGACCTAGCACATCGATGAGAGTGGGCCGCCTTTGGGCGAGGCAGGAGCTTCAAGCACGGCCTGACCAAAGGAGCAAGGGGACGTTCTTGCAATGGAGGCGTTAGACTCGTATACTGAAGTTACCTCCAACCCTTGAATACTAGTCCATCCGCTTGTGGCTCTGGCTTCTTACTGCTGGGGGTTGAGCGGGGGACGACTGGGCCCCAGTTCCGCGCGCCTTTCCGGAGCCCGACCTTCGCATTGACCCATCAGCCGGGCTATGAGGTCTAGCGGCCGGCCTCCGCCGCGAGGCTGGGGCAAGATTCTCCTAATCAGGTACTCTGATGG
>NW_026850199.1:0-2330 GCF_030869225.1 Colletotrichum abscissum
CTCGCCCATACGTACTTTTCGGAACCGCCGGGACCCCAATCACGATGGATCTTCTCGAGGAACTAGTTAGGTAACGATTCTGTATTATTTCGTAAGGAACATTCACTGAGTCTTGAGAATCTAGGTTTCTCCTCCCAGGCGCGTTTATCGATGTTCAATTTGCCTTGCCTGTTGGGCACCACAAGATCACAGAAAATCCCGAAGTTTTTTGGGTCGTGGACATGATGAAAGCTGCCGGACTGGAAATCTCCCACGGAAAAGAATTTCCTGGCTCGATTGAATTGGAGCTTGTAGAGGAGATAGGCCAAGGGAGAATGGATGACTGGGATGGCATAACCGGAGAAAGATCATTAGGTTTGCCTGAAGTACTTGAGCATTACGGTCTGTGGAGAGACGCCCTCGAAGCCACAATGTACGTCAGCTCTCATTGACTTGGGGCACGAAACTAATCAAGGCAGGTATGTCATCCGAGGTCACAAGCCGAGAGAACATGGCCGCAGGGCAAGAAGGATCGCGGAACGAGTTTCGAATCGAAAGACGAGACGGACTCGGCGGCTACGGCAATGGAACTGAGGCAACCAATCGACCGTTTGACTTCAGTACACCAGCTGGACTGTAGCAGCTTTCGCAGGGGGGAACATAGAATGCAACATGCACAAAGGACATCCGGGACACGTAAACCATATCTTGAGCATGAATGTATACATAGGTACCGAATATATCTTTGCGCTACTTCCTGCGGCCTCGGCAGGTGATGAGGAATTCAGTCAACGACTGAAGGTGCAAGAGACAACGTCCCCTTCAAGCTCTTTGCAGACCAGCTTCAAAGCCGGCACAGTCCGGCCTTGCCTCGTGATGATGCGATTGATTGAAGGCCTTCTTCGGCGCATTCGGGACAAGATTGGGCTGGCAGAGGACGTTCTGCGGACGCCATGGCGGAAGGCCTGGCCCACCCGTAACAGCGCCGAAGCCCAGACTAGGGGATTTCGAGCCGAGGCCCAATCGGGGCAGCCCTGCGGCGTGGGTTGAGAGCAGGCGTGGGCAGGCGGAGCGAGTGGCATTGGCCGAAGGGCGCTCGAGCCTCTCTGCAGAGCGATGGACATAAGGTGTGTGGGGCTTCGATCCCAGCTAGGGGGTGTGCGACTGGGAGTGCGCATGCTGAGATGGTGAGGTGTGGGCGACGACAAGGGTGTGGGGGTGAGCTGATCAAGGAAAGTCGGAGGGGAGTGGGAACGCCAAATCTTGCATCGTCCTTGCATCCTCCCCGGTGCCACGGCACAGACGACGTGGGGCGCTCATCTCACGTTTTAGCGTCCCCAGGACGGCCCGCTTTTGGCATGCACATGGAGACGTCAGTCCAACCAATCAGGGCTGCATCTCCCGACTTCATGTCTTGCGCAGCGACGGCCAGCGCAGAACCCGACAACATTCGTGTTGGCTGACCGTCGAGAGATTCGCGGACCAGGGATAGGGCCAATCGCGGACAAGCCGTGCAGTACCCGCTGGTTGCCGGCGGCATGGGCGGTCTGTTGGGCATCGGACCGTGGCTCCTTGCGAAGGGAGGCATTGGCTCTGCAGTCGTGTCCATTTGAGGCAGCTGCGGCATGGTCTGGAATTCTGTGAGGAAGAGATATAAAGGGCTGGTGCTGATGGCGAGATTCCCGGATCCGAAGACCATCAAACCTCACTTTTACCACAAATCGCATACCTTACACTCTACCCGCAAGCCAGCACAAGATCGAAGGCGAACGAAGCCGAAAGGATGGACCGCTACCCCTGCGTCAACAGATACAAGCACGGCGTCGACTGCCCCGGCTGGTTGAACGTCCACGGTGCGCGGTGCGAAGACTGTGTTGTCGTAAGTCCCACGCCCGATCATACCCAAGGCTTACTGACCCTGGACAGTACAACCGGTAGACGTGAGGGGTCTAAGGTGGTGGTGTAACGCGATCGACGGAGCCAAGGGATGGGCGGAAAGCACCTGCAGCAACTTGCTTAGACAGACCGGAGATGATTCTCCCTTGAATTGACTCTGTGTACCCCTATTGTGTGTTTGATGTTCCCTCTGCCAGGTCCATGCCCCTGGGGGTGCTACGTGCGAGTGGCTGTTCTCAGGTCTCCCAATGCTGACTGACTGTAGTCCGCCTCACAGCCTGCCTCGTAGTCTGCCTCGTAGCCTGCGCGTTGCCTGCGCGTTGCCTGCTCGCAGCGATGTCGGACGTGCGAACCATCGCGGACGCCTCTCATGCGAAGCATAAAATCGTGCCATGCCCAGACGATGTCCAAAGAGTCGTTGTCCTTCTATTTCACACAACAAGCACAAAACCAAC
>NW_026850200.1:0-2326 GCF_030869225.1 Colletotrichum abscissum
GCCAACTCTATTACGTCCCGTTCTACTTCCTCTCAGTCAAACAGAAGACGCCGACCATGGCGGGCGTGGCAATGCTTCCGGTAACGCTCTTGCTGGTTCCTGGCTCCATCATCTCAGGTGTCCTCGTGTCCCGCTTGAATGCTTACCGCTGGTCTATCTGGATGGGCTGGGTTCTGGTGGCGGCTGCCTCGGGCCTTTTCATCAGTTGGAGCGTTGATACCCACTTGGTCGTCAACGTCGTCACTCTCGCCATCGCTGGCATCGGACACGGCCTCGTCCTTAATACGCAGACCTTTGTGACGGGCGCCATCGTCGATGAAAGTGATTCAGGTGCTGCGGCGGCCATGTATCTGTTCCTACGCATGTTGGGGTCCGCTGTCGGTGTCAACATCGGCTCAACAACATTTCAAAACGTGATGGCTGCAGAGCTCGAGCGGAAAGGCATTACAAGAAGCATTGCGCAGCACGCCGAGGAGTACCTCGTCGTTCTCCGGACGCTACCTGATGATTCGTTCAAGAGAAGCGTGCTGCAATCGTATGCCTCGGGTCTCAAGGGCGTACACAGCGTTTACGTTGCGTTGGCGGCGATTGCCTTTGCTGCAAGCTTCTTGATCCGCCACTATGACCTGAACAAGGAACATGTGACAGTTCACAAACTACAGGAAACTAGTTTCATGAGAAAACAAAAACACCAGGTTTCGGCAGATGCGTAAGTCACGACTCAAACGCAGCTCCCTCGTGTCTCTCAGCAGGAGCCGAGCTGAGGTAAAAGCCATTGCACAGATCGGCATTGCTGAAGCTCACGTTATTTAGACGCTAGGAGACTCAGGAGAGCGTATTTGTCAACCATGTCTTTGTGGCAAATTGCTGGGGAACATAGAGCTCTATCCATTAGTAACGTGCTGGGGAAAAAGTAATACGATTCCAGTCTGCAGAATGCAACAGTGCGCCTAGCATTCTGCTGATCTCTCTATCAATTGTTCCGGCCATGAAATTTGAACTAGAATATAGTAGAGCCTAGAGAACGAAGCGTTCTGTGTGTCCAAGCGGCCCTTTCTTCCTCATGCTTCTGTTGTCTAGGTAGATCGTGATGCTTGTTGAAACGAATCAACCATAGCGTATGCCAAGATTACATAGCAGTCTCTCTCGTAGTCTTGCTTCCAAGTCTATTGATTTCCGCGTTACCCATGGCGACGTCACTGCCTTATATCACGCATCGTTGCTGTCTGGCTCAGTAACAACAGTAACAGTTAGTAATAGAAAGTGTAACATGCTGATTGTTCATAATTAAGTAGTAACGGATGAAGACCTGGAAATGGTGAAACACCATGGTTTGTGAAGAGTTCTGGATCGTGATCAAACATAACCTGCATCTGAGTTCAAGTATAACAACATCTGTTAGAGTGCTCCGCGAGAGTTATCCTGAGTTATCCTCTGGTTTCACCACTTTTTCATTTCTTTTTTACCTTTTCTTGGTCCCATATATATCATTAACGACGGTGTTGTGGGTGAAATATGCCCCCAAGGTTTCCTTGTGAAGCAACATTATAAATCCATAGCCCTACGACGTTTAGAATACACTTTGCTCCTGTGTAGATAATTCGGAGTATCCCTTCACCTATTGACCCATCTGCGTTGAACGAACTGTCTTTTACAAAGACTGAGACCTCGAAAGTATGCCATCGCAACAGAACAGGGGCCCCGAGCTCCTCGGCGTGCAGGCGGCATTTCTCGCGGCAGCCTGGATTGCCACAAGTCTTCGACTATACGTGAAAATAGCCCTCACGAAGAGCCATACAGTCGACGATGGCGTTATGTATCTTTCAACCGTAAGCCTTCGTTTCCAGATCATGGCCGCACGACCGGTCTAACAACACCCAAGGTCATGTACACCGTTTACGCAGCCGCCGCCGTCCACGGTATTATCAACGGCGGCATAGGCCGACATACCTCAGATCTGGACCCAGACAGCATTGTTATAGCGCTCAAGGTCTGGTACATGTGCGAGATTCTTTACGCCTTCATATCCGCCCTCATCCGGACCTCGATCTGCCTCTTCCTCCTCCGCATCTTCAACCGCGGGACAAACAAGCTGGCTAAGAAGATGCTGCAAGCCAACATCGCCTTGGTCTGGGTCTCGTCTTTGGTTTACCTCTTCATAGTCGTCTTCCAGTGCAACCCGCCCAACTATTACTGGGGCAAGTTCGAAGGACTCCAGGGCAGCTGTCGCCCTGCCCATCTCGTGCCGAACGCAACAGTCGCCCACAGTGTTATTGCCGCTTTGAGCGACTGGGTGATTGGCATACTACCTATGTCGATTCTTTGG
>NW_026850201.1:0-2324 GCF_030869225.1 Colletotrichum abscissum
AAGAAATGTCTTGAAGGATGGGTAGCAGTTGATTCTGGCTGCGAACATCGAAAAGGAATGATCGCGTGTTGGGAAACACTGTCAAACGAAAGTCGTGAATTGTCAAAGCTCGATACTGTAGCAGGTTCACCGAAGGCAAGATGCATTGACGGAGAACAACATTGAAGGCGTGGTTGAAAGACTCTTCCCTGTACCCGAAGTCGAGCGTCAGCTCTCTTAGACCGCTCATACGGCAGAGGACTTTAGCCAACAGTGCTGGTGTTGCATCGTCGTAGGGCTCATTAACTGCTTTTGGAAGCCATCGGATGCGGAGAGTGAATAACCTTGAATCATTTGTTAGCACGACCACTGTATGACCCTCTTTGACAGAGCATGAAGTCCGTGATTACCTGACTGCCGAAAGGATTTGTTCGTTTCCCCTGATGGCTCTTAAGAAGAAATTTAACTGGCGTTTGTTGAAACAGACCTTGATCGACTTGAATAGGTACGGGATGGATGAGAATCGTAGACGCTTGCTGGTCAATGAGATATGCAGTACGCTCCGAAAATCGTCATTCTCCCAAAGTTTGAAAAGATCGAGGATGATTTCCGGCGGTAACTGGAGAAGCGGGAACGGTTTTGAAGCACTGAGACTGACGGGATCTGAGATCAGATCAGACGAGACTCGGCTCGAAAACTCGCTCCAACTACCACCACTACGCACGTATGCCTCCATGACGAGTCCTAGAGATGAATTAAAAGAGCAGGGTAATGGATGGTTCTAAACACGAGCCGATTGGAGTTGATAAAGTGGCATGGCCCTGAGACGAGACACGCAGCTTATATATACTGCTTGAAGGATCATCGTGATGAGTCTGCCCGCTTTCCGCTGCCGGTGCCGTAATTCTATCGAGAAGGTGGCCCAGACGCTATAACCGAAGCGGTAACCAATCAACGGATCATTATGCGCCAGGAAAGGCTTAGACGAGAGGTATATATTGCACTGACTCTTCCGACGACGTTGTAGTCCTTGGTTGGGTCTCTTATCTCCTTAAGGCCCCAGTAATCGGGAAGCACAAATCACCACAAAGAACGTGGGTATAAGTTGTATGTCATCGAACGTCGGAAACATGCATACAGTCTTCATAATAATCTATTCAATGCTGCGATTTCCTGTTCTGCCAGTCATGCCACCTGGGCAAACGCCTTTCAAGCGTCTGACTTGTGGTTGGACGTCTGATCAGAGGCCAACGTGATCGTCTTTTGGACCCTGTCTTCTCTCGGATTTCTCAACTAGTGTACGAGATTGATGAATGATAGTCGTCGTTACATAGCCAGACCTCTTGGCATGCGAGATATCATCATGATTCACTGGCGTTTTTTGGAGGCGGCCTGCACGGCCATCAGAGTACCTGATTAGGAGAATCTTGCCCCAGCCTCGCGGCGGAGGCCGGCCGCTAGACCTCATAGCCCGGCTGATGGGTCAATGCGAAGGTCGGGCTCCGGAAAGGCGCGCGGAACTGGGGCACAGTCGTCTCCCGCTCAACCTCCAGCAGTAAGAAGCCAGAGCCACAGGCGGATGGACTAGTATTAAAGGGTTGGAGGTAACTTCAGTATACGAGTCTAACGCCTCCATTGCAAGAACGTCCCCTTGCTCCTTTGGTCAGGCCGTGCCTGAGGCTTCTGCCTCGCCCAAAGGCGGCCCACTCTCATCGATGTGCTAGGTCAGCGTTGGTGTAAGACCTGATGGAACGAAAGTTTGAAGCTATGAATAGTTCGGCTAGCTGCCTGGATCGTTCGACTTCCATTCATCGTCATGAATCCGTTGTCTTCCATACATACCCTTACTCGTGGAAAGCATCGTCAAATTGATGCGTCTTGCTGGACTTCTCAAAACCTGAAAAGCGGTTCTCATCTAGCTACCTACCGAAAATGCTTACACATGCTTCCATGGTTCCGCTGGCCGCTGTGCATATTCCAATAGTTCCGAGATTCGAGGGGCTTTCTCGACGAGTTTGAACCATGGTCTTTTGGGAGAACGTAATGCTAAGTATGATACCCTGTTTGCTGCACGAAATTCGGCACTTACCTGTTGAAAACCGCAAATGCCGAGGTCAGTTATGCCGAAACCAGATTCTCGATCAGCACAATAACGTATAAGCTCGAAACTTAAGTCGAAGCAATGGCCGTCGCGACCGGCCAGCAGACCGTCTCTGTAATCACAATCCCCGAGCATTGGTACGACCACAGCCGCGACACCCGTTTCGAAATGAGACTCCGCCGTGAAAGAGGAGTAGACAGCTGGAAGCCGGAGGTCAACGTACAGAAACATCGTGCTTCGCGTT
>NW_026850202.1:0-2323 GCF_030869225.1 Colletotrichum abscissum
TTGGAGCTAGCGACCATTTCAGGGCATACGAATTGAGTCGTAGTGAATCTTTTTCTAGCGCCGGCAGAGTGAGCCCCACTATCTCCATCGCCAGATCAGCGAACATGTGTCCTAGGGTTCTACCGAGATGTCTTTGTTGCCGAGTATTTTGTTCGAGCGTGAATTCGACAGGATGTCGAGGCGCCTCGGTGAGAGGGTCTGGAAAAGACGACGTACGTTCTCATTCCGATTTGGGACAAATATGGCAAACATCATTTGGCAGGTGATCCAATCGCCAGTCTTAAGAGTACTGGGACGAGCACTGAGGTGGTACGGTTGTGGTCGCTTGGCTTGACTACATCGGTGACCCGTGAGCGGCGCGAAGAGAGGTTGACTTTGGGCTCATGCGCTAAAGGGAAATCTCACCGGTGCTTGACTTCTCGTCTTGCTGATCACCATGAAATCCGTTCTTGCAAGCGTAGTATGTCATTGAGAGGCTGTGAGATGGGCAGCCGTCGAAGATAATGCTGTCTTCTGGTCGAGATTCCGCCTCAGAGGAGGCATGAATCAGCCCTGTCTTATGCGCTATAGGTACGCGAGCCGTGCAAAGCGGAAATGCCTGGACCTTGGTCGCGTCACCCTTGGAATCAGCATCGGTCACATGCCTTGGGCCATCCCACTGCGCATTGCCTTGCGCAATGTTCAGTTCCAACGGCCCATACATTTGAAATCGGGCTTCTCTTCATGTTTCCCATTCAATGATTCATCATTTGCCATGCTAGTTCGTGCCTAAAGCGATTGCGGTCTATCCGAAGAAATGCCGAGTGCGCTCGTCGCGGGCTGCAACCAGATCATCGGATCTGGCGAACGCGAACACATCGGAAGGTTGTCATTCTTGTATATACAAATGTGACCGTGGAATCCTGCCGCATTATCATGAATCCATCTCTCCTTCAGCTTGTTCCGCAGATCAATGCGCGTCTCTGTACAGTAAGGCCTCCGCGGCCCCATTCGAAGTCGCGCGAATCGAATAATTATTCGGATTTTGTCGCCGTAGTGACTCCAGAGTTCCCATCTCGCGACCATGCACGTCACCATTCCCTTGTGTTGTAATCATCGCCTGTGTGATAAGCGAGGTATAGGGCATCGATGAAACCATCCTTCCTCGTGGTTGTCCGGGCGATCTCGGGATACTGCTTCAGGTTCGCGACGTCGTGGGAGGTATGGCGGCGCTTGAGCACTGCGTTAGCAGTAGCTGACTTCTGCCCGCGCTCCCAAAGCATGTTCCATCGGACAGATTTGGTCAATTCTGTCGCTAGCATGTTTTGTCGTGTGGTTCGGGGGGAGAGGACTGCTTCGCACCAGCGGCTGGCACTCTTGGAGATAGGCCGAGGAGCAAACCGTGGCACCTCGGTGATGGGCTTCAGATGCGGCCTGCCGTTATCGCGCTTCATCATTAATGGGGCGTCGTCGGAATCATTGGGAGAGACGGCTAAGGTAGGCAGGGCCGGGTGGCTGGTACGAAACGGAAGTGTTGAGACAGACCGAGAGGCAACATTCCCTACCCCTCCGCGGTTGTCCATCTCAACCACCATCATGGTAATAAGAGAGCGACGCGAGGTCAGCTTGCTGTTGTTGTCGGTACGCTGGAAAAAGGTCTCCTCGTCAATGCTAGACCTTTTGCCAGTCTCGTCAACGCAGTCAGTGTTTGAGTTTTGGTGGAGAAAGGCTTCCGACTCGGAATCATCATCAATTGCGCTTTCGTCAACGCAGTCGGTGTTTGAGTTTTGTTGGAGAAAGGCTTCCGACTGGCTTATAGAATTCTGGCGACGATTCGAGGTAACGTCGCTTTTGGGGGAGCCTTTGGTCTCGCAGTCGCCGACGGGGGGTTCGTTATGCCTTTGCACGGGAGGCTGAGAAGTTCTCTGCACGTTGCCCTGAGACTCCTTGTCGGATTCGAGGCCGTCCAAGGTCTCGCTTGCCTGAATATGCTCGGTGACCGAGGGATGGCTGGACTCAGAGAGGGCAGCCAGGGATCTGCGAGGTGATAGCAGAGGGCGACTTTGACATTCTTGTGAGAGTGTCAAATCGCGGACAACGATGGTGAGGGGCCCAATATCAGACGAAGGAGTCTTCTGGAGATGCTCCTCGTCTAAGGCTTTGTCAAATCCCTTGGTGACGCCAATCGCGTATTTCTCATCATAAGACGGCGAGGAAGGAGAGTCGACGCTGTGAGAGAGTTCGGGGACAGCTTGTGAGCGTATTGGTAGACTGTAGGTGGCGATGGAAACTTGATGCTCAGCACTGAAAGACAACCTGATGTCTTCGTGATGAAATCCTAGCA
>NW_026850203.1:0-2322 GCF_030869225.1 Colletotrichum abscissum
AAGTGTGTCCCAGACCG
Source organism: Colletotrichum abscissum (assembly GCF_030869225.1). NCBI lineage: Eukaryota > Fungi > Ascomycota > Sordariomycetes > Glomerellales > Glomerellaceae > Colletotrichum > Colletotrichum abscissum. The sequence continues at coordinate 18 of NW_026850203.1, forward strand.
ACTTGATTGCCGCAAAAACAGACCGCATGGAGGCAGGGAGACTTTGATCCCGCCTTCCTTGATTGATCCAGCAGTGGCTGGCTGACGTGGTCCGAGCTTCTCTGACCATCACAACGAAAGCACCAGCCGTCGAGTGGTGCACCCCATTGCAGCCTCATATGAGCATGCATCACAGACCACAGACCCCAGACCACAGACCCCAGACCACAGACACCCAGTCGATTGATATGGTATCGGCAACGAGGACGACGGCGTTGAGTTCAAATGGGAACCATCACGACGATGTGATATGTCTAGGATCGATGCCTAGTACGTGGAGCGCATCAGCATCTATCACAATCGCATTGCCAAGAGCCGCGGCATCCACAAGGACGAGGACATCACCACTGGGCCAAGACTCTAACGACGAAGTAACCTTCTTATTGTCAAGGCCAGGTACGTCTTGTGTGGGCATAGCGAACAGGCGCTGACAAGTTCATAGGTCCAAAAGCAGCAGCTCGACCCCAACAGCACCAACGTCCCCGACTACAGCCGAACGACAAAAAGCGATCCTCACGACAACCGCCCAAAAAGCACAGAGCGAAACGAAAACCACCCCCAATAGTACCGACTGGAAGGTTTACGCGTCTATGGTACGCAGAAGTCGGCTGACTAGGGTTATCTTCGGGCGCCCAGCGGCAAGCTGTGTATGGATGCCTCGATGGAAGCGGACAGCTGCGTTACTGGTCCTGCTCGGCACCGGACGACGGTGGCTCCATCAGACATAAGGAGATACTCTTTCATCCGGAGTTCCAAGGCTTGAGTCAGGACGACATACGCAAGAAGTTGCTACAGAAAATTCATAGGGCAGCGAGAAGGAACGTTCGCGACGAAAGCTGAGGTGCAATCGTTCGCAAATCAATCAATCTTGCAACGCTTCCAGATCTCTCGCCAGCCAAGAAAATGGCCTCCATTTCCGCCAGAACAGCCGTACTCTTCAGCATATAGTGCGTCACAAGATGGAGCACCGTTACGATTGTCTCGGTCACCGCAGCGAGGGATACGTCTGCCTCACCATACGTCGCTCGTCTATTTTCTGCTCGGCTGGCAAGTCGTGTGACAGCATTGACAAAACCGCTGTATTTTGGCCCGTCTGCGCCCTAGTGTTACACGCGTCTTTGGCCTTGGCTTGCCGAGCCCTCTTTGGCAATCTCACCTGTCGCTAACATCGGTGAACCGGGCTGACAGAAAAAGACGGGGTTCCTCCGAAGCAGTGCTCACGGTGACGTCACGTCGGTAGTTGCTGTATTCAGTGGGGAAATTGAACTGGCTACATCGGCGGTGTGTTAGGAACTCGTTGCATAGCCTTTGAGCGGCGTCGGGGACAACGCGCTCGAGCTTCTGTGTCTGCGTGAGAAATAGCTGCCAGCTGCGCACCTGCGAAGAGCTGGTGGCGAGGGTCGAGTGTACCGAAGCCTCTATGTTCATGCAGTCAGTTCGCACCAGCCGAGCGCGTGCCGTGTCGTTCACGACATACGTGCAAGTTGGAGACCATGTGTCGCGGGACAGTCAGCCAGACACTGACCACGTGATGCGCATCAGGGCATATACTCACAAGGGGAATTCAGCAACAAACAAGCCCACTTCGCACAGCTTCTCCCAGTTACTGGCATAGAGTGCACCTTGTCAGGGTTCATTCAAACGATGGGGCATGGAAGGCCAGCCCGAGATATTCCATACCCGTTGGCCAGGAAGTTGCGACTAGTTGCGACGGCAAATGGTGTGCGCGTGCGATGTCACGACTAGATCATCCATCAGCCATATGGCCGTGCTGGGGCAAAATTGGTATCAGGTATCAAGAACTATGTCTCATAGAGGATTCAAGAACCCACTATGCCAGCACTCGACGCATCGGCGGAGGATTCGTTCAGATGACCACTAGAGTTCATGGTGGAATTTCCCTATCATTTTACGTTGAGACATGGAGCACGCGACTGTTCGATTGAAAATCGGGCGTGGCTTCTGACATGGGCAACATCGTGCAGCTACACCATCCGACGAAAGGTGGTTAGGGATTCGCTGCGGGATCTGCTGCAGTAGGCCGTAACAGGCTTATCAGAACTCCTGCGTCAGCTAGCTACCATTGAATGCAGATCGTACGGTACAGTATACGATTATGTTGATGATCAGCGAGAACGTATCACCGACGGGCTACAGTATACGGGAGAGAGAAAAGGCATCGTCCTGGCTCTCTAACGAGATAATGTTAGACAACCCAGCCTGGTTGCCAAGCTGAAGAACAAGGAAGATACAGTAGCAGCACATG
>NW_026850204.1:0-2315 GCF_030869225.1 Colletotrichum abscissum
CCAAAGAATCGACATAGGTAGTATGCCAATCACCCAGTCGCTCAAAGCGGCAATAACACTGTGGGCGACTGTTGCGTTCGGCACGAGATGGGCAGGGCGACAGCTGCCCTCGAGTCCTTCGAACTTGGCCCAGTAATAGTTGGGCGGGTTGCACTGGAAGACGACTATGAAGAAATAAACCAAAGACGAGACCCATACCAAGGCGATGTTGGCTTGCAGCATCTTCTTGGCCAGCTTGTTTGTCCCGCGGTTGAAGATGCGGAGGAGAAAGAGGCAGATCGAGGTCCGGATGAGGGCGGATATGAAGGCGTAAAGAATCTCGCACGTGTACCATACCTTGAGCGCTATGACGATGCTGCCTGGGTCCAGATCTGAGGTATGTCGGCCTATGCCGCCGTTGATAATACCGTGAATGGCGACGGCTGCGTAAACGGAGTACAGGACCTTGGGTGTTGTTAGAACGGTCGTGCGGCAACGACCTTGAAAGAAAAGCTTACGGTTGAAAGATACATGACGCCATCGTCGACTGTGTGACTCTTCGTCAAGGCTGTTTTCACGTATAGTCGGAGACATGTGGCAATCCAGGCTGCCGCGAGAAATGCCGCCTGCACGCCGAGGAGCTCTGGGCCCCTATTCTGTTGCGATGGCATACTTTCGAGGTCTCAGTCTTTGTAGAAGATGGTTCTGCAGATTGGTCAATACGTGAAGGGATACGCCGAATAATCTACACAAGAGCAAAGTGTATCCTAAACGTCGTAAGGCTATGGATTTATAATGTATATTCACAAGGAAACCTTGGGGGCATATTTCACCCACAACACCGTCGTTAATGATATATATGGGATCAAGAAAAGGCAAAAACTAAAATGTGGCGAAACCAGAGGATAACTCAGGATAACTCTCGTGGAGCACTCTAACAGATGTTGTTATACTTGAACTCAGATGGAGGTTGTGTTTGATCACGATCCAGAACTCTTCACAAAACAGGGTGTTTCACCATTTCCAGGTCTTCATCCGTTACTACTTAATTATGAACAATCAGCACGTTACACTTTCTATTGCTAACTGTTACTGTTGTTACTGAACCAGACAGCAACGATGCGTGATATAAGGCAGTGACGTCGCCACGGTTAACGCGAAAATCAATAGACTTGGAAGCAAGACTACGAGAGAGACTGCTATGTAATCTTGGCAGACGCTATGGTTGATTCGTTTCAACAAGCATCACGATCTACCTAGACAACAGAAGCATGAGGAAGAAAGGGCCGCTTGGACACACAGAACGCTTCGTTCTCTAGGCTCTACTATATTCTAGTTCAAATTTCATGGCCGGAATAATTAGTAGAGAGATCAGCAGAATGCTAGGCGCACTGTTGCATTCTCCAGACTGAAATCGTATTACTTTTTCCCCAGCACGTTACTAACGGATAGAGCTCTATGTTCCCCAGCAATTTGCCACAAAGACATGGTTGACAAATACGCTCTCCTGAGTCTCCTAGCGTTTAAATAACGTGAGCTTCAGCAATGCCGATCTGTGCAATGGCTTTTACCTCAGCTCGGCTCCTGCTGGGAGACACAAGGGAGCTGCGTTTGAGTTGTGACTTAAGGATCTGCCGAAACCTGGTGTTTGTGTTTTCTCATGAAACTAATTTCCTGTAGTTTGTGAGCTGACTTGTGTTCCTTGTTCAGGTCATAGTGGCGGATCAAGAAGCTTGCAGCAAAGGCAATCGCCGCCAACGCAGCGTAAACGCTGTGTACGCCCTTGAGACCCGAGTCATACGATTGCAGCACGCTTCTCTTGAACGAGTCATCAGGTAGCGTCCGGAGAACGACGAGGTACTCCTCGGCGTGCTGCGCAATGCTTCTTGTAATGCCTTTCTGCTCGAGCTCTGCAGCCATCACGTTTTGAAATGTTGTTGAGCCGATGTTGACACCAACAGCGGACCCCAACATGCGTAAAAATAGATACATGGCGGCCGCGGCACCTGAATCACTTTCATTGACGATGGCGCCCGTCACAAATGTCTGCGCATTGAGGACGAGGCCGTGTCCGATGCCAGCGATGGCGAGAGTGACGACGTTGACGGCCAAGTGGGTATCAACGCTCCAACTGATGAAAAGGCCCGAGGCAGCCGCCACCAGAACCCAGCCCATCCAGATAGACCAGCGGTAAGCATTCAAGCGGGATACGAGGACACCTGAGATGATGGAGCCAGGAACCAGCAAGAGCGTTACCGGAAGCATTGCCACGCCCGCCATGGTCGGCGTCTTCTGTTTGACTGAGAGGAAGTAGAACGGGACGTAATAGAGTTGGC
>NW_026850205.1:0-2294 GCF_030869225.1 Colletotrichum abscissum
AAGGGCCGTTTTGTGAGCTGCAAAGGACCGCAGCCCCGCATTGATCTACTATCAGAGATTGACGTGTGAATCGCAGGACTCACCATCGAAGCATTGGGAGCTAGTAGCGCTCTCCCTTCTCAAGATGTTCTTCGTCCTACCTGGAAAACCCCATGCCTGTCTGTTCTATTTTTCAATGATGTGACAGAGAGCGAGAGTGACATATGAAAACTGACCGGTCGCAAATTTGGACGTATGTCCAAATTTCGAGAGTGCTCAGATACCATCACAAGGCGCGGAAGGGCGATCGTGGGCCTTGGTTTGATTGTGGACGTAACGAGAGTTGTTTGCTTGCTAATAGCTGTTGTTGCTGGCAGTCCAACCATTTTCAAAGATTTTCTGAAGAGCAAAGAGGCGGTATCGTTTATTGTGACGCATGTTAGTTATGAGTTTGAACTACTCGCTGCTTTATTGACTACTTTCTGGCTATTTGATTTTTTATGGAACGGTCCTTCAATGTTCTTTAATATACTTCGCGTGGGAAATGTGTCGTGATGGCTTCAATCATCCGTGGCCTCACTGCTTGTTACGTGGCCTTGGGTACACAATCAGCGGGATCTATTATATTCGCGTGCACCTTCTATTTCAGAGCAAGTCTCCTACCTCATTCCCCTTTTCCATAGACGACCGTTCTCTACAACCCACATCGATGCCCATAACATGATCATACGATAACGCTCGGTGACGCTATAACCGTACTACCTAGGCGGTCAATGCTGTGCCTTTAGATGTAAAGGGATCGGCAGCCACAGCTGAACAACATCCATGTGCGACAGGGTGGGCAACGGGGCTCGTGACCGCTTGTGGATGGATCCCTGTTGCTCTGCTCTTTTCACCACTGACCAGGATTTAAGTCTTGAGGTTGAGTCAAATGGATATTTTCATCAATAAAATCTAATCTTCTCTACGTTGAAAATGACGAGACCTGAATTCCGGGATCGATACTGTTGACACTGTTCTTGGTGGAAGAGAGAAATGTTGTAAACACGTTGCTTCGAGCATGCTGTCGATTAATGCTAGCGATCCGTCCAGAGGAGACGCCGGGTATCGGTTAAGCCACCGGCATTGCGCGCTGTTCAGTACACAATGCTACAGTCCCCATCGTTCGAGCATCGGAGAGACTGTGGCTTAGGTCCGTTCGATTTAGATGAAAAGTTGGGCTTGGCGGGGCTAACGTCTCCTGGCTGAGCAGATCCTGAAAAGGATGCTTGAGCATTTGGATAACACCTTGACGGTGTAGTCGCAGGCTGCTTTCGGGAGACGCAGAAATTGATATCTCAGCGGAGAGATGCCGGGTCGTTCCCGATGTTAGTGGCGATGATAATGCCTGAGTGGACGCACTGGATGACTCGTTGCCTTCGTGATGGCATCGTAGTAGCATGATGGCATACTCGGCACTGTTAGGATCGGGGTACCTCCAGTTATTGTGGTTGTCAATCCCTGACCGTAGAGAACGTCCATCGGGCTGACGGAATAATACTGATGGATCAAGACACATGGTATCGTCTGGGACAGCAGCCTCTTCATCGTGATGCGAAACCAAGGAAGACTCTCCGTGAAGGGATGGCAAAGGAGATGGAGGACAAATTGCATAGTCCAAACTCTGAGATTGCGGATCATCTATTCCAGCCATCTCAAAGTTGAGAAGTGCTGTAATAGGTGAGAACGCGATGACGTCTGCGGCCAGAGACGAAGGGAAGAGCTCAAGCAGGTCTTGGTGAGCTTCAAAATCAGGAACGAAGGCTAGTTCCTGACCGTCGACTTCAGCCGGTCCGGGTGGCAAAGGTATCTCGTGATGTTCCTCGATATTGTCGTAAGCTTCTTGGAAGCCATCGATATATTGCATGTCGTACTCATTGCATTCCTCCATGAACGGGAACATCTGGGTATTGGAATCCATCATTGTGAAAATATCAGTAGATGTCTGGTCGTTACAGCCGACGAAAGACGGGAGCGTGTCGAGATAAGCTAAACCGCAGCTATCTGGGTCGTCTCTCTCGGATGGGTGTGTTCTGAGAATTGGAGCGGCTTCCATTAGTTTCGGTCTTTCACTTCTAGTTGTCATCCTGATTTGCTTTCGGAAGCCAAAGAGTATGTCGTGCTTGTTCTCTCAGGATAAGGTATCGAATAAGGTATCGGGGATACTGATGGCTGGCTCGGATGTCTTGGGTTCGGGTAGATGTGCTGTTTATTATCGTGTTGAATTTCCCTTTGACGACATTGCCTGGTTATGAGTGCAGCATCACGCGATACTG
>NW_026850206.1:0-2288 GCF_030869225.1 Colletotrichum abscissum
CCCAACGAAGAAGATCCAGAAGAGGCCTAACCCGACAGCAACCCAGGAATCGGAGGAGACGATCACCGTAGCCGCAGAGAATACGCGTCCGAGACGCACAATCATCCGATCGCGAAGAGCGCTCGAGACGCTCGACCTCAACACGCAGACGACAGACACGCAGACGATAAGCAACAGCACAGCGATGGAGATCGTCGTCGACGATAGCGAATGAACGCACAACATACACTCACAATACTACAGTACAACGTAAGAAAATCGAAGGACAACGTCATGGCGACACTTCTCCGTGACCCGAACATCGATAATTACGACATCATTGCTATTCAGGAACCATGGAGGAACCCCTACAGTACAACGACGCACCATCCGGCCAAGGATCGGTTCCACCTGTGCTACCCCTCCAGCGAGGAAAATGGCCCGGCCAGGGTCTGCTTCTTCATCAACAAGAAGCTCGACCACTCTCGTTGGCAGTTTAGGGAGGTTAGCAGAGATCTCTGCACTCTGGTTATCGCAACAGACGACGATACCGAAACAAGCCTGGTGCTACATAATGTGTACAACCCGTCACCGCGGGAGGAAGATCGACAGCCGGTCCTACAGCAGCTACGAACAAGACTGGAAACACACCAGCACGTCGAGCAAATCGTCGTTGGTGACTTCAACCTACACCATGAGCTGTGGGGAGGCAGCGATATCCGAGCGCCGGACCGCGAAGCAACCGAGCTCTTAGATCTAATGGACGACATGAACCTCACGAGTCAACTGAGAGCGGGAACCATTACGTACGAAGAAGGAGACCACCGGACAACCATCGACCTCTGTCTTGTTACTGTAGGTCTTGTTGACCGAATGATCAGATGCGAAGTAGACCACAACATCGACCACGACTCCGATCATCTACCCATAGTGACGTCGCTGCACCTAGCAGTGACCGAGCTACAGCGAGAGGAGAAACGAAAGTGGAAAGCTATTGATAAGGAAACATTTATTGAGACTCTCCGTGGATCGTTGCCGCAGCTACGAAGACCAAGAACGAAGGCAGCGCTCGACGGATACGTAGGGAAAACCATAGACGCCCTCTCAGCCGCTATCAAAACCGCGGTCCCGACCAGCACCCTTTCACCAAAGTCTAGGAGAGGCTGGGACGAGCAGTGCGCAGCCATCCTGGCCGAGACGAAACGACTCCGCCGCAATTACAGCGAGCGACAGACAGAAGAGAGCTGGGAGGCGTACAGAGAGGCACGCAACAGGAAAGGCCGCATCATCAAGAAAGCTCTTCAACAAGCACATCGCGAAGCAGTGGAAACAGCGGCCGAGTCACCTAGATCGCTGTGGAAGATCGCCAATTGGGCCCGGAACAGACAGAGCCAGCCGCCGACCGTTACGCCGGAAATCAGGAACCCCAACACGTCTCAGATCGCCGCAACGCCCGAAGAGAAAGCTGCACTCTTCAAGGAAGCCTTCTTCCCCCCGCCACCCGAGGCAAATCTCGAAGACATCGACAACGCATCGTACAGCAACCAGATTGGCCTGCCGCCAGTGTCGGAAAGCGAAGTAGAGGACGCCATCCAGGAAGCAGCACCGCTGAAGGCCCCGGGCCCCGACGGCATCACCAACCTGGCACTCCAAGTGGCGAGGCCATGGATCACGCCACATCTCGTCCGCATATTCAATCAGAGTCTCCGGTTAGGATACTGTCCACAACACTTCAGAAAGTCCACCACGGTGGTGCTCAGGAAGCCAGGCAAACACAACTACACAGTGCCCAAAGCATACAGGCCGATAGCCCTCCTCAACACGGTGGGCAAGATCATGGATGCCATCATAGCGAGGAGACTAAGCTACCTTGCCGAAACACACGGATTGCTACCAGATAGCCACATGGGCGGGAGAAGACGTCGGTCGACGGAACATGCACTGCACCAAATCGTGGATAAGATATATGAAGCCTGGGGTTCAGGAAAGGGGATGGTAGCAAGCCTACTTCTCCTGGACGTGTCAGGCGCCTTCGATAACGTTTCGCACCGCCGACTCCTGCACAACCTGCGGAAGAGGCGGATCGACGAAGCGACGGTGCGTTGGGTTGCCAGTTTCCTCGGATGCCGAGAGACGGAGATCCACGTGGACGGATTCCGATCCGAGACCTACAGACTCGACACCGGCATCCCACAAGGGTCGCCCCTTTCGCCGATACTCTACCTCTTCTACAACGCGGATCTCTTGGATAGCTGCAATGAGACCGGAGACACGAAAGCCACCGGCTTCATCGACGACGTAGCGATCCT
>NW_026850207.1:0-2278 GCF_030869225.1 Colletotrichum abscissum
GAGCGCGTCGACGGAATGCGTGCTAACGTTTCTCCCGAACAGCAGGGCGATGGCGGATGGGCAGTCTCACGCGTACAACTCATCTTCTATCGTCTTCTGTCGTCTTCATACGTACTTTCGAGCCCTCCACAACAAAACCCAGACGCTCATCCACTGGTCGTCTGTTTAGAGTAGTCTCAAAAATCTGTCAGGCGGGCAGTTTCCTGCATCTGGTGTTCCAAGCATGGTGTTCAACATTACCAGCCTTCGGGGGCATCCTGCCATCTTTCTGGCACTTAAACAATGCTGTAATGAGACATTCATCGAACTGTGTTCTGTACCGTCCAACGTCAAGTTGCTTAGCGAGCCGAGATTTCGAGCGCAGTCATACCGCGTCAAAGGCCGGAATAGGCTGTTGTGGGAGGTGGGAGGCGTTTTGTGGGTTTGGCCATGGACGCTGACACAGTAACGCCGACGCCCCCTATCAAAGCCAGTCCACAAGTACAGCACTGTATCCTGTTTTTCTTCCTTCGATTGTTGGGCCACAAGTGGTATGATAATTGTATGTATGGAAGATGGCAAAACCAGTGTTCGTTTCGCACCCTCAACGGCGTGTACATAAAAGCGTTGAACGCGCTCGGAAATCAAGGTACGTGTATAGTACTGCAAATGACTTGTGACTCACCGTCAGTTCTGCGCACGCAGGCGTCTAAACTACGTTGTCGTCTGCGAACCACTCCGCTATCAAGGATTGCAACCAATCACGGCGCCCGTCTTCACGAAGAACAAACTCTTCTCTACAAACTGACAGTCGGCTTTTAGCATGGCCCACATCAACGAATGGAACGAGTCGGCTGCTTTTGGCGTTTGCGAAGTCACAGTCTTGGCGCTTGGGAAGCCACAGTCTTGGCGATTGGACCATCGAGGACCGCTAGCCGATCTTGTTTCCGGTGCCATGTGCAGAGGGGACCACAAATGGCTGTGGCAGCGGGTCTGCACATCGAAAACCCAGGATTTGACTGTGGCCGGAGCGGTACCCGTTGACCCGCATATGCAGGTCTGTTATTAGAGTTTTGTGGACTGTGAAGGTGTACTCCGTAACTGCTCACTCGTTCTCGGCCCCAAACATCTCGACTCCAAACCTTGTCAGTGAAGGAACTGATCACTGAGCAATGTGGGATGTCATGAGTGTACATAGTCTAGTCGTCGCTATTCATTGGGATGCGACTCTACGTATCTATAAGAAAAGCCACACATTTCCTAAACAGCAACATCGACACATCCTTTACTATCCTACCTTCGAGTCCCGCCCGACGCCCACCGTACGTACAACTTCAGATACAACGTCTACACCAGTCTTCGGCTAGCAGAACAACCAAAAATGCGAGCAACATCAGTCGACCAAGTCAGAGAAGACGGATCGAGTACGACGGAATGGCAAGTGAGACGAATCCAAGGACACAGCCAGTCTGGTGACGCAATCTATTATCACGTGGCTTGGCAACCGACCTGGGAATGCAGAGACCGACTTCAGCACATGTTGCCAGATCTAGTCAGTTGGGACAGTCTTCATGGATGTGTTAGTTCCAGAAGATCACCTTCGCGTCGATACGACCCTACTTTGGAGCATTGGTCAGGAGAGGTCGCTGGGCGAAAGGAGGTTGACGGCCTGGTGTACTACAAGATCGAGTGGCAAGTGACTACAGAGCCGGCGAAAAATCTAGAGAATGCCCTGAGCCTCGTGAAGGAGTACTGGGATAATGTTCGTAGTCTCAAGTCTGGGAACAGGAGGGGCCAGGAAGATGGCAGTGACGAGATATGATTGCGGGTCCCGACTGCTGCTGCGAGACTACACAAATTCACACACATAATTCAGCTGTCGATTTCTCAAGCATTGTTAAATATCTTCCATCGAAATCGTCCACGTGATGGGACGTAGACTACTCACCGAAAATGGTGGCGTTTAGTACTGTAGTAAACCTCACTATGCACCTCACTATGCACTGTAATATGAAAGAAGGAACAGCAAACTATTTTCGCGTCCTGCGGCAGATCACCAGGTCCGAAGTGTAACTTGGATGAGCAATATACGTGATGCATGCATGCTTTTCAATCTGATTACCTTCCATCAAACGTGACGAGCTCGCTTCGAAATAACATCAGCCTCTTCCAGACGCCTCTTCTCCGGGCTGAGGCCCTCGCTCTGCGTCGCCTCTTCTGCTCCAGCACGCTGTTCGATTACGCCCTCCACCGCAGTCGTTGCCAACGCCATCAAAGGTGCCAAGGCGCCACAATCCAA
>NW_026850208.1:0-2264 GCF_030869225.1 Colletotrichum abscissum
ACGAATTGACAACTTGCGTACTGTATTACAATAAGGGCCAGGGGTTTCTGGAGTATTTCTACATTCCGCGCCACCGGCTGCCTTGGAAGAAACGATACACAATACCTTTGCAGCACTCGTTGTCAGGGCATGACTCGAGGCCCCTCGAATGGGTTGTGCTTAAAGAGTGAACATAAAATAGCATTGAGATGTATCATCGCTGTGCTGACTGGCACACGAGTTTCTGCTGGAACCGGTGACGGACGGCATCTCCCGCTAGCCCTGCGATATTTGATTGGGTTCTTACACTGGGTCCTCGTACGGAGTCGTTGAATGTGAACGGGCAGAAAGGTCTGCGAATTAAGAGAGACATGCGTCCTAGAGAATTCAATCATAGAAATTCAACTTTGACTTGCATGGCTGTACCACATGTCAACTGCAGAGCGAGATGAACTAATGACCCGACAACACATGCAAGCTTATTGAGACCGAAGTCAAGGGCAGAACACCAGCCGGCTGCGTATTTGCCCTGGACCGTTCGGACGTCCTTGTTGGCGTTGTTTGTCAACGTAGCAAACGGTCAGGACCCGATGGTAGCCACTAAGAACCAGATACCCTTGTGCTTCCAGGCCAGCAAATAGAAACGCCATCAAAAAGGTCTTTGAGGCTGCCTGGCCCGCGCAGAGACTCAAGACTGTCCCCTGATCACGCGCCCAATCAGTCGTGCCGCCTTAGACAAAGCCATAGTGTATTGATTGCTTCCTTCTCGGGATAGAAGGCGATATCTGGGCAACGAAGCCTGTTTGTTTGACATTATACATTGATCACCTGTTGTAACAGGGGCTAACAGCACGGGATCATCCCGGACAGCCGGCTCATTCAGAAGTGGCTGTGATGCAGCATCACCGTCAGGAAGCCCCGCAGCCAGTTGCAACCCAGATCGCGCTCCAGATGTGGGTGAGCGTCGTTTCTTGCGCACGCGTCAACCACTCCCCTGACTCCGACACTCGTCTTCGTGTTGGCAGAGCTTCAAACTCTTCTAGCCACTGGTCAAGTATCATTATTCCTCCTATCGCCTACGGCGCTTCCGCTTCGCCGACCCGAGCCCTTCTCCGACACGCGGACTCGTGCAATCTGGCACGAAAACCAACAGCCATCTCCACGGTCGTGACGCCATTGACGACCAGTACTCGGCACTACATGCGCAAGTTTGGCATGCCTGATTTGGCGAAGATCAACAGGTGCGAAGTTTGAACCATCGACATATATAGTGCGGCAATCTCCTCAGTCACGTACTTCACATCCTCGTACTTCACATCCTGCTCCAGCACAGCCAAACACTCAGCAACATACTCAGCAAACCCTCCGATAGCAATGCCTTCTCGAACCTCAATAGAGTATCTTTTGACGCCCACTGCGGCCACGCCGACACTTGATAGCGAGACGGAGGCTATGCAAGAAGATATCGTCGGACCACATACCCCGCCCGCTGCTGCTATGTCACCATCAATAGATTTCCAGCGCCAATCAGCAGACATAGAATCGTATTCTGACACCAGAGGCCATGCCACGTCGGCGTGCTCATTATTATCGCCTGCAAAGCTGACATCCTCCGGGCAACCGACCCTCGACGACATCATCTCAGTATATACACAGCAGTCTCCAGCCGTCACCTCCTTGAGTATGGCCCTCCAGGAACAGATGTTCAGCGGTTACTACAACGCGGGCTCCGGTGGCCTTTTGGCCCAGATGTGTCCTATCTGTTTGCATATTACGTTCATGAAGTGAGTCTCTCCGAATGCTGTCAAGTAGTGAGTGGTCGCTGATTGACTCAAGTCCTTGTTTTCTACGGTCCATATGTGGTCAACAATACTTCGAGGTCCCTAGCGCAGCAGTCTACGATTCGGCCTTTCTTCACGCGTCTCACGATTGCTACTTTGGATGGTATGCTGGATGCGGAACCTGTGTGTCCGAGCCAGTAGAGCATCGAATACCGAGCGGCTCTTATACGGACAGCTCACATTTTCAAACCGGGCTCGCTGATGAATACTTGTCAAACGCGGCTGACTCTTCTCCCGCTATCTATGATGGGCCGCTCTCCCCATCGTTTTATGATCTTGATGGCCAGCCCATCTCGCAACAGGGCTTTGCTCTTGGTAACGTCGACGACGGAGGTGTTTTTGGGGAGAACGTTAGACCTACTCCTCTTCCAGTATCGGTCTTTCCTGAGCAGGTAACCACGTGGAAAGATTGAGAGGCCTCATCTTTCTCGCTTGATTTCCTTT
>NW_026850211.1:0-2256 GCF_030869225.1 Colletotrichum abscissum
ACGCACCCGGAAGCGCATGCAAGCTGTGTAGATGCGCATCGGACACCACCTAATTAGCTCGACGATGCCGCAGAACCTCAGCGGGACACGCGGTGTTATCGGTGCCTCGGAAGCGACACTTGCGGATGTAAAGGAGCGCAAATAGCAATGCAAAGGTTCTGCCGATGACCGTGGGCGGAAAGAAGTACGGGACGTAGTCATCGGAAATCTCGAAAAGCGGCAGGTACCATATTGCAATGGACCTACTCTGCGAAAACAGCTTTCAGTCCGGCAGACGGGTCAACGGGAGTGAGTCAAGAAAACGATACTGCCAGCTTGGGGGATGGTGACAAGCAAGGCCCGAGACTACACGCGGGCATCGGCGTAGACTAACAGCATGATGCGTGTGTTTCTGGCTATCACCGACGTTCAAACACGATCCGTCCAAGTATTTCTATCAAGGCTTCATAGTGCCATGGTGTGTAATGAGGTGTGCTTCTGGTACGATTTCGTCCTTCTGCTGCCGGATAACCCTACCTCTAGCCTCTCCCTGTACCCTAACCAGAGGCGCCCGCGACGGACAAAAGATGCAGAGGCACAGTTTAATCATTTTCTACAAAACCAACTGTTTGCCATGGCGGGACATTGGGCATTTTGCTGGGCTTGGCGGTCCACCCAGCTTATCCCTGGCGTGGCGGCGGTCTGGCCTCAAATGTTCAAGGCCGAGAGTGAATGCCTGGGCCGCTATCGCCGTGGAGCGTTCCCGGAGCAGACCAGGCAAGGATTGTTTGCCGAAACCAAAATTGGCAAGACAAAAACAGGCCATTGCGTGCTTCTACGTCCAACGTTCATCAAGCGCTGGAAGACACTGTTGATTTCGAGGCTGTTGGTACGCTGTGGATACACCCCGACCAGGGGCAAACTTGTTTGCCCTTGTTGATCTTGCCCCTGCGCAGATTGGATTTTAGGTGCGCTTGAGTAATGACCAGGGATTCCCGGCACATGCATCATGCATGGCACATACGTGGAGTGCATTGGACAATGGTCAGTTGATGAACGAGGCCGGCAGCGGTACCCGCATATTCAATCACCATTGATCCTTTTCTTTCCACTAGTTCTTCGCAAGCTCGAGCGGGATGGTCTTGGATAACCCATCAATGCAGAGGGCGAGATGCTCAACGTCAAAAGTTAGAGCTTGTTATGTTTTGAAGTTCTTGAAATATGCGTTTTCCACAGCATGACTGAGTCAAGTGGTGACGCAAAAGTCCTACTCGTAAGGCAGTCCGTTGCACGCCGTCACCCGCAGCTCCAGCCAGTGGAGGCCCTGTCCATGAGGGGCTGTTGCTGATTGTTATCGGCTCAAATCTGACTTAGCCGTCGTATCAGTTCGTTAGCTACACGCGGGCGGCGGCGGCAAGTACGGCATGCACAGGGTAATTACCTGAGAGGCTATGTGAGTACACTCAATCGCGCTGCATCTGCGTTCCTTAGCTGGCTGTTTATATGACTTTTTGGTGAGAACATACCGTATTAGTATAAGATTGAATATTGGAGAGAACTGTTGTCGGTAGAGTCCTGATTTGTGTGCTCATGCACCTGTGGTGCACTGTTATAATTACGTCCTCCGTGAATTCGGACCAGGGCGGCATCAAGACAGGCAAGCCGCGTGTGTCCCAAAGCGTCCACGTTGGATGGGGAAGATGCCATAGTAGGGTTTCGGTCCATCGAAGGGTGGGCCGAAATGCTCCCCAATGCCGACGTGAACAGGGGAATGACTGACTCTCCTGGCTTGGAACGCGAACCTAGATCATGGCTTGACTGTTCCCTAGAGACCGCCGAGGAGAAGTATGTGCCTTTTTCCAAGGTTAGTACGCGCCTGGTTATCTCAGAAAAAGTAGCAAATATCGGCAAGCGCATAACGGGTATTTTTACGTACATATCAACGAGCAGAGAGAATAGTAATTAAGCCAGATGCTGGTTACGCTGTACTCACTGAAATACTGAAGATGCTGATGATGTTGAAAGCGAGAAAAGTGACAGCCCGCCCCCCGTAACCTCCTCAACATATGCTGAACGCTGTAGAGGAAGTAACAATCAATGTTCTCATAACCTATCGTGTTCACAAGATAACATATCGTGTCGATTTATGGGTCCTTTGTTATTGTAACTGAAGGGAGCCGATGCTGCTGCTGCTGTTCCCAATAAGAAGGGACCGCAGGTAGATGTGCTCTTTCAACCCATCGCTGACTATGGAGTCGGGTTGGCAGTTCCCTCAGC
>NW_026850212.1:0-2256 GCF_030869225.1 Colletotrichum abscissum
GCGCACGCGCGAGGCCTTGGGGTCGGGGGGGCAGACACGAACCGGCGAGGCTGGCGCTGATGCTCCTCTCCGTCCCGTCCCGACGCGGGGCGTGAACCGTCTCCGGCGTCCCCCGGGCGGGCGGGACGTGGCATCGGTCCGCACGAGCATGGAACGACGAAGACTCACTCGGGGACGGCACGGACACTCTGTCGGGCAGAGGAGGAAGCAGTCGTGGCCACGACGAATCGCCTTCGCTCCTAAGCAGCTATGCCGACTCGGAGGGCCGCCGTCCTGCCGAGGTACGGACGCACGACGCGGTGGACGCCGAGCTCGACGGCCAGCTCCCCGGTCGCCGGCCGCCGGCGGGGCGCAGAAGCCTGCTATTGGTGTCTGTGTTGCCGGGTGTTCCCGGTGGTCGGCGCGATGTCAAGGACGAGAAGTAGCCCGCGCCGGGAGGTTTGGCTGCCGTCCAAGATACAATAGGTCCTCGGCGTTGTTACGACCGTGCGCGATGCGTAACCTCACCTCTCTGTCTCGTGCTATGAGTCGTTTGTTCTATGCCAAAATGCCCTCGGCCCACAGCTCGCAAGCTGCTCTCTCCTTAGATGACCCGAGCGGATGGCGTATCGCGAAGATAGGTAGTCCAAGTGTGCGGCGTGTTGAAACGCGGGAGGGAAAGCAGATGTGCGTTTGAGGACCAGCGCGGTCAGACTGATCGGTCTATGATGTCTTCGCCTTCATACCCAGACTTTTCGAACCGCCTACGCTCTATAGCGACCGTTTACTGCTATCGACGCCGTCGGATTACCAAGATCTCTCTACGATGGGTTGCTTAGAAGGCTGGTATGACCAAACTTCTAGCACCACCCCGTCACGATCTCGTCCCGCATCGTCTCTGTCCAGCGTTCGGGTAGTATCGGTCGGGTCGTCTGTATGAGTGACACCATGACGGGTCAGCCTGTGCATCCAGCAGGACCTAGGTCTGCCGATGTATCGCGCGTCTCGTCTGGCCCCTTCACTCGGCCGGTCGTCTTTCCATACGACCAGCACGACGACTGAAGGCGCCTTTCGTCAGGACATGCCGTCCACCCGTGTATCTTGCCTCAAGTGAGGCAGTCTCATATTGCGTCAACGTCAAGTGAGTGACGCCATTCGATGAGAGGTCTACCTTGCTGCATGACAGTATTTCTGTCCTGGTCTCGGGTCATTCCTAGCTAGTACGTGGAGACGTACGCAGACGATCATTGGATCCGAGGGGATTACGTTGATCGTGGGTTGACTACACGTCGTGCAGCATATGACTCAAACTGAAAACAGGCCACCTCATCGCTCGATACCTTGGTCATGTCGCCGATACTCCGGCGTAGTCGTCGGCATATCCGCCAATGCAGTGGCCGCTTTGCACCGCTTCCAGAACGGCACTCGGTATTTAAGGGGCTCGTTCGGCTGGCTTTTGACCCGGACCATATGGAAACTGAAGCAGTGTACTCTTTGGTGCTACTTTTCGACGTTGTTGTATGGTTATTCGCGTCCCGTTCGTACGCCTTCATGCATTTCTTGGAAGAAGCAATTGTCCTCGACAGGCGTCTAGTGCAACGCCTCGGTAGCTCGAAGCTACGATGCATCAGTCGGCGCATCGAAACTCTTCTGTTGAGAGACGCCACAGATATCAACGGATTCAACCCGCCGAGAGCGCTACGATGTAGCATCGCCTTCTTCATCGCGGCCGAGAATGTGCTCGTGACCGTGATTCCTTGGAGCGATGAAGCCATATCGGCGCGGTCCATGGCGTCCCAAGCTGGTCGGCTGTGCTTCATGAACATGCTGCCGCTCTGTTTGCTTGTCATCCCGGGCAACGGTATCCTCCCGAGAACCATCAGGCAGTGTCGGGAGCAGTGGCTGTGGGCTCATTCGTTCTTCGGCTGGTTGGTCACTTGTCAGGGCGTCGTACACGTCATAGCATCGCTCTGTTTGCTTCCAGGTAAGCCGGGTACAAGGCAGCCACTCGACAGTCCAGATCACGACGTCGCATCACTAACGCGCGTGCAGGTCCGGCCACGAGTTCATGGACGACGGGATCGACGGTAGGAAACACGATCGAAGCCGCAGGACCAAGCTGACAGACGCGTATGGTAGGCTGGAGTACTTCTGGTGACCGTGGCGCTCTCGTCGAAGTTCCGACGAGCGAGTGCCTCCTCCACCCCGATCTGCCGTTGTCTCCGCCCCCGTACATCGGCCGCGGCCCTTTCTTGGCTCGGCACGCATTGGATACTG
>NW_026850213.1:0-2256 GCF_030869225.1 Colletotrichum abscissum
TAACGATTGTGACCGTCCAACACGGATACGCGTCTTGCAGTGCTCCCAGAAGTTTCGGAAAGCCTTCAGACCACGGATTTATCGGCACAACGTTCTGTCAGAACGCTGTTCTGCTGCTCGATGGGCAGTTATTCACTGCCGTGATGATGCCGTGGCATTCCGCGTAGTCGAGGCATCGGTGTATGCTGGGATGGATGTTTGGGCCCCGCAGTTCGCCATCACGCTGACCGAAATGTTCCCAAGGCGGTTTGTATTGAAGCTTTCACGAATTCTGGGTCAGTCTGCTGCTAGTCTGTCCCCATTTGCCGTCGCCGTTCTCAAGCGAAGAGAGGAACTCGTCACGTCTATTCTAAGCATAACGAGTGCAACGGAATGGCACTTGGACAAGTTGCTCGCTCCAGATATCACGACGTATCTGGGAAAGTTGACAGGAGATCAGCCGTCATCAAGTAGCCAACTTACGCCTCTTCATATTGCCTCCGCCACTGGTCTGGACGCTGTCGTCAAGCGGATCCTCGAAAAACCGGCACCGGGGGTGGTCTCGAAAGACGCGCGTGACCGCACCCCGCTGTCCTATGCGATACAGTGCCCGCTTACACGTAGCTCAACCATCCGACTGCTCCTTCGACAACAGACCGATCTTCAAGGCAGGATAGCCCTGAAGAACCACGCGGACCGCCTCTTGAAACACTGTTGCCGAAATGGCCTATTTCGCCTTGCCGCATGTTTCCTTGAACATGAAGTACGATGTGACCTGCAACATCTCCTTCGCTTGGCTCTTCTGGCTCCCTCGGCGTCTCTTCCGGGGAGGTCTAGCTCTGATAGAGCCGTCTTGATTCGGAGGCTGATTCGACGCGGGGCCAATCCGAATGGCATGGTGCGGGCAACAGATGTCGATATTGATAAACGGCCACTCCTTTCTGAGTTGGCAATGACATCGCATGAGGCGACAGAGCGTCTGATTGCCGTTCGAGATGTCGATGTGAACATCCTAGATAAGTACGGCCAGACGGCCTTAACTCGGTTGTTATTGGAAAACCACTCGGCGCGCAAGACGGTAGCACTGCTCCTGGAGCGCGGGGCAAAGTTACAGCCACACTCCCTTGGAGGTATCATACGGGATACAACGTTCCGGACGCACCAGGAGCTCGTGACGTTGGTTTCACGTCGCGAAAACACATTCGAACTATTTCGTCTCCTTTACAAGCACTGCAACTCTCACTCGGCGAAGGACCAGACGGAGGTAAACTTCCTGGCCTCAATTCCTTGGGAGTCCGAAATATTGGCACGAATGTCTGACAGTGACATCAAAGACATTCGAAAGGGAAATGTTTTTCCTCTAAGCCCATATTTTGATTTAACTCTGGCGCCCAAGGGCCATCACGGCTTTTGAGGTCAGAAACAGCAAGATGTAGCTTGGTAGTAAGGTCGTTATCCAAGGGCTTTGCGATGCGATCAGATTCGGGTTCATGGGCGATAGCCAAACCTTCACGGAGGTGAGGGCAAGAACAAGATCAGGTTAAGGGAGGGGGAGTGGGGGGTTGACCTCTTTCTCACTTAACCGTTACATAGATCTAATAACGTCAATGAACGATCAAGATTCTAGACTCACCACCGCAGGTGAAAGCATGCTACCAAGTAGATGTGATCGGCTACATTGGACTCGGAAGGAAGCTTTGTTACTCGGCCGTCCGACAATTCATTCGCGATAGGTTACCTGCTGGTAGACGTCGTCTTTATTTTTCGCTACTAGTCATCGGTTCAAGCGAACCGGAATCTGCAATTGCGAACTCGGGATGCCAGCGACACATCGTAGAGACTCGTGTAGGGACTCGTGGTGTCTCGGGGACAGTGGCATCAGGTGAAAGAAGCGGAGCGCGTGATCGTCAAGTTCGAGGGCGCTTTCGGCTTCAGGTGTCACACAGCCCCGATGGCCCTGCAAAGGCGTTGTGGCCAGCCAGTCGAGGCTCCTTCCCCGGCCACGGGCCACATGTGTGCAAGTCCGGACCTGGCTCCGACCGCACAGACCAACCAGCCACCCAACGGATCGGTCTAGGCCTCGGAATCCATTTGTTGCTCCCAAGGCGAGCCTAGATGCGAAACTAGAGCTCACGAATCTCGACTTGTCCGACGTCGGTTCCGACCCAAACGCAGAATGGCAGGGACGAGGGTATAATCGCGCCTAGGGTCGCCGCTAACATCATATTCTGTCGCAAAGCGAGGAAGTCAGTGGAGGATACACAAGGAAGGAAGTGG
>NW_026850214.1:0-2238 GCF_030869225.1 Colletotrichum abscissum
CGGGTTGGGAGGAAACGCACCAACTCGAACTTCGCAAGTTGGCTGCGGTTTTGGCACAACTACGCGAGGCCGTCCGAGAGAACGGAGGCAAGTTTTGCATTGCGATCCATGAGAAAGCCATAGAGACGTCAAATATTAAAGTGTACTCTTCATGTGTTGCGAAAGAGGCTGTTCCGGAAAAGTTGAAGGGCGAGCTCTGGAGTTGACAGGGAGCGATTTGGAAGACAGCGGTTCACTTACACCTTCAGGAATTTATAAGCCATCTACCTGCATTCTAGGAAGCGATGTCGAGCCTTGCCAAAACTCGCCCAAAGATCCACGCTTGTATTTCAGCTGTTTGCGGGAGGGGGCGTTTCGTACCGTACAATTGTGCTGAGTTGCTCATGCTATGGGGGATGGCGGCATCCATGCCTCTCACCTGGTACGCCGAGAGCAATCAAACCAAAGGTCAAGTATTGAGCAACTGCCGTACGGAGGTCGGCATGCTTGAAGTGGGCTTCCACCTCCGCAGAAGGCTCCGCCAAATGAAAGGAAAGCGTCTCGGACTCGCGCCAGTCAAGCCTCACGAACACGATCGCCTCACCCGTCGTCAATAGACCGTGCTCGAGCAAGCCTTCGATCATTAGTGACAGGTCTGCATGTGATGGGGCTGCGGTGAGCCTCTCCGCGTGATACTGAAACCGCGCGTCTGGGTCAATTGATGTTGATATTGTCTTCCGGTCTACCACTTCCTCGTGTGTATTCATCGAGCACAGGTGCTGCGCAGGTGCTGCGCAGGAAGTTGACGCAGTGATCTATACTCGGGAATATAGAGCATCGAAGAGCTGCTCGAGTCGTCATCGTCTTCGATACGGCAGATGCAAATCTAACGGCCCGTAACTATTGGAGATCGACATGTCATTGTGCGTTGTGGAGGGAGGTGTCGATGGGATTCGCGTTCGACGACCTCCGCCGCTGCGTCGCCGAGCGCATGCGGGTGGTTCTCGAAGACAAGTCCGTTGACTAAATCGACCGCACTTTGGACTTCTTTTGCCTTCTTGAGCTCATCCATGATTGTTTTGACGAGGCCCTCGACGGCTTTCTCGTCAGTGGTCTTGCGCTTCGCGATCCTGCTTTCTCGGCCGGACAGGAACGATATGCTTCCGAAACAGCGTCGGTCGGCGAGGGAGTATAGTAGGGGGTGCCGAAGGCGATGCTCAGTTGGCGCGAAGTCGAGCTATGGGCGGAGACTGGCGAGACACAACCTGTTCCGCGGATTTGTGATGGAGCCCTTAGAAGTCAGTCTACGGTCTGTTTCGACGGTGAATTTGGCAGAAGCCAGGGAATGATAGGCAGGGATGTGTTCGTTGAGTGAAGTAGGCTGGGTTCGTTGCTCTGCCGCCTCAGCGTGTCCTTGTTCTCTATCAGCACGTTCTTCCGCAGAAACTTGGCCAAATCCTCGGCATCTCTTGTTCGGCTCATGATGTCCTTGGTTGGTGTGGTTGATAAGGTGTGCATTCAGTCTTTCGAAGGCTGGAAAGTGGTAGGAAAGTGTTTGGGCCAGCCTGTAGCGCAGAACGGATCTTGCTGTAATGCTGAGCAATCCCCAGCGTCCTTGTCAGCAGGTAAGCCGTCTTTCCACGAACTAGACCATCCAAAAAGAGGCGTCGTTGCACCGTAACTCACGTGCGCTCTGTACATACATTGCGTGCGTAGAAAGGCCTGTTGCCGCACGAGCCACATGCCTCGCCGGTCCAACGTAACCACATCATAGTCGTTTTGCCGACTTATATTCGTCAGCGCCTTTCTGGTATTGAGTGGAAGTAGAGATTTCTTCGGGTTGGACTACCTTGTACCTGGGGACTTCAAGATCATCATGGTCACATAATTCATACAGACTCAGCTGAAAGACTCGGACGGATCAATTGCTAGTATGTCTTGGCCAATGCATGAGCGAACGGGTCTCCATTCATGTCTTCTAATCAACCGCGAAGCGGTGTGAAACCAACAAAAAGCAACGAGTTTATTTGAAGGGCAGTAAGTATATTGCCCACTGCCTTTCCCATAAAGACAGCAAGAATCAGGGGACACGAGGAGAGCGACACACCAAGTATACGCACCAATTCGGGCAATAAGTCAACATACCCACTTCCTGGCACCCCCCTGTTTCTGGCACCACAAAAACGGTGGGATCACAACCCAACCTCTTCATTACTATTAACTATTGATCCTCAACCACACCCACTACAATACAGCTGC
>NW_026850215.1:0-2237 GCF_030869225.1 Colletotrichum abscissum
AACGAGCGAAAAAGGTATTTATTGGGTTTCCGGCGCAAAGCATTTTCGTCACTATTCGCTCATTTAGTCGGAGCGATATCCAACTGCCATTCTGTTGCCCAACTCTTGCCCAAGATACCATGCATCAAAATATCTTCATCGAGCGGACACATCAGCTCGTCTTGAACACTGAATCCGTGAGGGGCGAACAGAGCCGTCGGCCTCACCTTCTGGCAGGGGCGGGAGTTCTTTCATGCAAACTTCAGGTGTCAGCGCCTTTGGTGGCTTTCTGAGTACTGATCTTCGGGCTACATTCTCATCCAGGTGAAACCCATCGATGCAGCGACGAAAGTCCACCGACGTCGGTGTATGAATCCCTTTGTACCATTTTTGGGAGGCAACCTGTAGCTTCGCCCAGGCTTGACTGCCGAGAACATGGACTGAGCGGGGCACCACGATGACCTTGTATGGAAAAAGATAGTCGCGGGGTATTCTGGATGGGTGAACGGGCTGGGTCCATCCGTTTTCTGCCTTGTATCTCTGGTACTTCTGCACACTGGCCGAATGAGTGATGTCGTATGGTTTGAAGAAGTCGATGCACATGGCACAGAATCCTTCCCTCTGGAAGCGTCCTCTTTTTCGGTTGCCACAGAGCTCGCGTTGTCTGTGGGCTTGTGGGCTGTTGTCTGCTTCTGGGCGCTTGGCTTGCCGGCATATCATGACGAGCTCCTCTGCGTGGCTGCACACAGTAAAAACGGATTTGAGAACTATACACATGTCCGAAATCGATGTGATCACTAGTGAGTCCGAGACGAAGAAGAGGAACGCCCGCTTCAAGTATCCGTTTGAACTTGTCGAACCTCGCCCTATGCACGTTGCGTGCTAACAAGACCTTTCAGTTGACCAGGGTCGACTCACGAGAGCTGAGCTGAGATCTTGCTTCAGTGTGTTGAGATCCTTCGTATTGCATAAGATGGCTCTGGACTGTCCAGGAGGTAATGTCAGTGAGACCCCTGTGCGAGAGAGGTTACGGTCCAAGATAGTATGAGGGCGAGCCAAGAAAATGTGGAACCATAGGCGCGAACCACGCCTCCCATGTAAGAATCACTCACTGGTGACCATGACAATAGAACGCATCCAGCTTCGGCACGCTCTCCACGGTGCGCAGTAATCACAACATTTTACCATGTTGACCGATTTACATAAGAAATGACAGTTGATGACCCCACATCAGCGAGAAGTACCGTAGACCTTTTTGTAGTATCCACGCCGTCTTCTTGCCGTCAGCTGTGATCGTTTATATAAGTCACTGGGGCTGCCCTTGTCAAGCGTGGGTCGGTCTTTGGAGTTTCATGGAGCTTTATGATAGCCTGATGGGCCATTTGATACACGAAAAAAGATCCCGTCATGCCGAAGTTTCGAGCGGAAGAATGACATCAAAAAGCAGAATGCAACACGGCCACTGACTTACGTGACAATTGCACAATCCATCTGACTCGGAGTGTGCAACAACCCCAGTTCGCCCATCTTTGGGCTGTCGACGAACGCGTAAAATGAGAGGAAACAAATGCGTTATGAAACACGCTGTTGACTAAACGACTTGGTCAGGTTATATACACGGCTGAGGAAGCTGAAGACATCCATTAGAACAAAATCGTTTGAATGAAATGGAGAGAATCAAGAAGTCACGATGCTGGAACTTCTTCGTATTTGAATGCCCACAATTGCCATGCAGACGCAAGCTTCCATAGAATCCAGCAGCTCAGTCTATACACCATCGATTCGTTTTGCTTCAGCATCGTCGTTTCAATCACAATGCGCAACTTTCCCCCCGAAGTTCTTCTGCTCATATTTGACACCCTAGGACCGTCAGACTTGAGCAGGACGGCAAGATGCTGCAGGTTCTACCATACGCTCGTCACGCCCAGACTCTACGAGACTTTGCGCATTCGAGTGAGGTCTGGGATACATGACCAGCGGATGCCGAAACTTCTCAGCACTTTGATGCGGCCCTCTTACCTCCATCAATTGATCCGACGCGTTGAGGTTGTGGTAGATGACGATTGCCTATGGACGCGCGAGACCTCCACGCTGTTGAGCATCATGCTGAAGCACATCTTGAGTTCGCCTGATGTGTCGACAGCGATTCGATCATATAGCTGGACTGCTGCGTATCCCTTCACCGGGCTCGTCTTCCCGAATCTGCAACAGCTCGACTGCGGTGCCGTCGGCCCACAGAGCATCGAGTGGGTGCGGTG
>NW_026850216.1:0-2232 GCF_030869225.1 Colletotrichum abscissum
ATCCTACTACTTGACCAAGAGCCCCCAACGCACCTCGAGCTAGATCGCGGCCACGTCGGAGCTTATCTTGTCCACAGCGACCTGCGAAGGACTCAATCGAATGGTGAGACAATGCCGTGATCAAGTAAGTACCCAGGTTCCTCTCTGCTGCTACACCTAGGAAATTTATCGCAAACGAACACGGCACATGATACAGCATGGGCCCGCGAGTACTGCCAGTCGAAGGTTTTGTGGTGTACAAATTTCCAGACGAACAGCGGCACGAATTCGCAGACCAGGCAGTCAAGTTCAGCAGCGCGTATCTGTCACCAGAAACAGCATGTTTTCGTCTCACTTTTACCATCCTGGGTGGCGAGCACAACAAAACTGTCATGTATATGCAAATTACGCCTGACATCCTTGATTCGTTCCGCCATGAGACTTGCGAATTGAAGGATTATGACCTACCTCACCTAGGCAACGTGCGGAGGCGGCTGGGCCGCAAGGCCGGCAGGGGCGACCTAACTCACCTTCGATTTAACTTGCGCAATGGCGTCCACGTACAGCGCATCGTACCCAACGACTTTCCCGACTACGAAGCTCTTGACGACCCGGCTCGGCATGTCCTTGACATTGTTTCATCGGTCGCCGCCTCTCCGTCATTCTCCTTATACATTCCGGCCAATCAACTATCGCGGTCCTTGCTTGACAGTTGCGTTGAAGCTGCTGAGCGATGTTCGGTGTTAACAGAGAAAGAGCTACAGTCGTATCAGCGAGCGGTTGACTTGCAGAGGCTGTATGGTGGCAAAGGTGGCAGGGTACTTGCCGTATGTGATGACGACGCTGCCGTAGATCGTGATCTCGCCATCGACGACCATGATAGTACCTCTCGGCTGGAGACCGATTCGTGCGCGACATTGGGTTTCGACGTTGTCCCGCGTGATCAGGACTCTCCCCCGCGGTATGACGAGCGCTCCACCGACGTGAAGAAGCCCATGCCGAAGCTGGCCGACACGGCCAACGTCGTCGAAAGCTCCGTTATTGGCTGTCCGCCGCCGGAGTATGGTGACATCGAACAGGCTCGCGGCACGCCGATGGCTCTCAAGCGCGTGCGCCAATGGGTGGATGAGGATGGGTCTCCGCACCCAAGTCCCAAACGAGCGTTTTCACTGGGTTCATGTGTCACGATATCCGCCTCGGCTTCAGCAACGAACGTGCGACGACTTGATGCAACAAAGAGACTCGAACTTGAAGATGCGGATGTCGACGGCTACATGCTGCTGCACGACTTATCACGTCGGGTTATTGAGCAAGAAAACCGGCAGGTGATGCAAGAACAAGAAAACCACCAATTACGGCATGAGATCAAGCTATTACAAGAGAAAGTCAAACAACTGCGACAGCAGAATAAGATCTATGAGAAACGTCAAAGTGAGGTGGAAGAGATTTGTGGTGGTTTGAAATATCAACAAGACCTGGTCAAGGACGAGCTGGAGAATTTCGATGCCCAGGTTGATGAGCTGGGAGGGAAACTTGGCGAGGTTGAGAAGGAAATGCAATGCTTTCCGGAGGAGCTGGTGGATTTGGTGAGACAGACGATTCGGGACATGTTGCAAGAGGACATGCTGCAAGAGGACATGGTGCGAGACGCAATCGCCGATGTGGTCAAGGAATGCGTGGATGACCGGTTGAGCGACTACATACGCGGAGAGGGCGAAGTTAACTTGGCTGGACCAGTGAGAGCATATTTGTGTAAGATCGTCACGGACCAGGTAGCCACGGTGAAGGCAAAAATATGCAAGGCTCTACGAGAGTAAAGATTTACCATCATATATCGATGTCCTGCAAGGGTGCAAATTGTGCTCGCGACTACGCTGACTCGTCGCCACGCTCATAACTGGGCCGAGCAGATCGCGGGCATTTACGTGCAGTGTGACGGGTGAGGGCAAACTGGTGGCGGATTATCGAGCCAACAGAAGATGGACAAGGTCTTGTGATTCCCGCAACGACAAAACCCACCCTTAGAGCCAGGTTCAGAGCATTCATCACGGCAAACAAACGCGGAGCATCACAATGCGGGTTGTCGGCAGTCTGCCAAAGCACGACCTGAAACGGGAGCTGCTGATCGGTACGATGAGCTGCGAATGGTCGATCAAGATCGCATGCGATTGTATTCGTGCGGTCTGCTGAGAACTACGTGAAGCGGACTCGAGAGATCACGCAAAGCTGGCAATGCCTATTGAGGAACGGCCA
>NW_026850217.1:0-2227 GCF_030869225.1 Colletotrichum abscissum
CTGAGGGCGAGTCTCTGTTTGCTAGGAGGAAGGAAAAAATGTCGGCAGGACTGAATTCCAGCTCCGGCACAAGGGCTGCAAATTGACCTGCCAGTCTCCGGACTTCCTCATTGCTATCTTCTCGGTTGTCCAAGTCAGACAGCTCCTCTTCCGATTGTTGAAACACAGTGTTGAATATCTTTCTGGTCACGTCAGCATCTGCAAGCTGAAACTCGATCTTCTTGTCAACGCGGCCAGATCGGATCAAAGCTTCATCAAGATGCTCTATGTGGTTTGTCGTCATGATGAGGACGCGCCCCTCTTGTGATGCGACGCCGTCGAGAACATTAAGGAGCCCAGACAGCGAAACAGCCCCGTGCGACTTCGATGACCTTCGTGAATCTTCCGATCGGGAGTCAAAATCATCGGCGTCGGATACACGTGATTGGGTTGTACCGACGGCATCAACATCCTCAAGCAGGACAACACAGCGTTGAGGAAGCTCCCTGAACAAGGCACCGAGTTGTCCATCACTCATAGCAGCAAGGCTGAGAACATAGATGTCCAGTCCGAAACAACCGGCGACGGACATGCTAAGACTGGATTTTCCGGTTCCAGGACGGCCGAACAGCAGGTAGCCTCTTCGGTATGGCAGCCCGCGGCTCGCGTACCAGGACCGAGCTTTGGGGTCGAGAAACGAGTGGACATCCTTGAGGAGCGTCTGTTTGAGCTGTTCGTTCATGATAACGGTATCGATCGGTCTGAGGTCTCGGGTAGTAGTTCGTTTCCAGCCGTTATTATAGTTCTCGAAGATCGAAGTTTTGTTTTCAGAATACTTCAGATATTCGACGCGACATTCTTCCATAAGGTCCCTCAGAACCTGTGAAGAGCGCCCAACGCACGAAACTGTCATTGTGTTGCGTGGAAATAATGATGCTCTGTCTTGCGTGCATCGTAAAGTGAGACGGTGCCCCCGATACCAGAAGTACAGCGGTTCTCCCCAAGGTGTAAACCGAAGGTTCTTTTTAGCCGTGATATCGGGGTGGAGCTGGGCCATGCTTCTTCCTCGTCTGCTTTCTACAGTAACAAGCGAGGAGCTGGCATCTTGGGAAAAGGCTTGGCCGGAAACCCACGCATCCAACATGTCGTATGCCTCGTCGGGATCGTAGACATCGGCCCTTGAAGCTAAAGGATGTTAAATATGTGTTACGGGTTTGTGAAGGGTTACTAACTGAGGTAGGTATCGACGAATTCTCCCACGGTTCTACACAGGAACTTGCCGCAAACCATCAATACCCCGCAGATACACAACAAACCGGCGTAGCCATCCATGGTTCCGTTGAGAAGCTGTTGGAGTGTCACAGTGAGGCCGGTAAAACCGGGGAAGAAGATGTCCATGACGGAGAGATGGGGAGGAGGAGGAGGAGGATGCATGACGTAGAAAGAGTGTTCTATGTATTATGTTCGACAATGTTGGCTACCGCTTGCAGGAGTTTGAGCAGGGAACTTCGACAGATTTCTCACATTCAGACAAGCACTGACATGGATCGTGGTTGCATTGCTGATTCTTCAATAGTAGGAGATCCAGATTTATATTCGTGAGGCCGTGATCAATTTGTTTGCAGCAGAGATTCCATATTGCATTGATGTATCTTGATGCAAGCCTTAGTAGGCACTTGTCCAAAGTTGATGCCTATCATGAATGCATGCTGGTGGATCAAAGAGCAATGTTAGCCAAATCATGAAATAATGCTTCCGCAAATCTACTATCACGAAACTGTGATATGTAGCGTTGTGACAGAACCTGGGATACCCCGCTTAGGTGAAACTCGCCGCATAAATACATACATAGTTCATTACGCCCCAGCTAAGCTATCAGGGCTCAGATGATTATCTATGTACATGATCTCCACCTTCGCTGCGTGTAGCTCTTTGATCTGCTTGCCCATCGTCGGGAGCAGACTTTTTTCGTCGTTCTCAACGGGCTTCACGCGTTCCTTGGCCAGGATTGCGGCTCGAGTAGTGGTCGCCCGCCGGCCATTGCCAGCAGTCTCGGTCGCTCGCTCGATCGCATCTTCGGTGATCTGTTGGTGCGTCTAGTTCAGTCGTGATTTCGCGGAAGGTTTTCGCACTCTTCGCGATGCCAGGTCCTCGTCGCTTGCTGCCGTCACCTCCCTCGCAACGGTGATGGACGTCGAATCTGGCTCGAGGTCCATCGCGTCGGGACGTGCGTTGGGTCGCTACGCGG
>NW_026850218.1:0-2217 GCF_030869225.1 Colletotrichum abscissum
AAGACAACTTCGGAGCACCAATCTCAGCCATTATCATCCATGGGTGCGTACGATGCAAAATCAGTCTTGTTAGCGGGAGCAAAAGAAGAAAAAGAGGGGGACTCCGTCGAACGGTCGCCCGAATCGACAAACACATCACCAAAATCGCCAATAACCCCAAAATCGCCGTCCGGGCTACGCCCCACGTCGCCGCGACCGACGGACGGTTTGTCCACCGTTGCCGCCACACCACTCTCGAAAGACTCTCGGTCAAGCACAAGCCCCTGTCCGGTACAGACCACGTCGCCTTGCACGTCACGTTCCTCGCCAGAGCTCTCTTATGCCCAAGTAGTGGACAAAACTAGCTCTCCGACAAGGGCAAGCATGCCTACTGATTCAGGAGATAGAAAGCGGGCGGGTCGATATGCGCGAGGCGGAGGCGGGGCTATAGAGCGTTGCTCAACCAGGAAGCGATCATTTGCTCACGAGAGTGACGGGAAGACTGTGGACGAGGAATATCATCGCCGGAAGCGAAGGGTCACAACCGGTGACTCTCCTGTTAGATCATCGCGCCCTGTCTTTCCGGCTGGGACGGATGCAAGGACTAGCGAGTGGAGGTATGAAGACATAGGTAGGCGTGCGTGATGGCATCACTATAGCTTTGTGAAGATAATGATCAAGTATCGCCCACTTCCTGGGCTATGTGGGGCACGATAGCCGTACAACCACGCGTGAGTAGGACATACTACGTACCACCAGCCTTCCAATGCAATCAACCAAATAGGCTGGGGACAGGAAAGATGGCCAAGGTCAGGGTAAAAGTATCTTTTGATTGGTCGAGGGCCTCTAGCCCCGAAAGTGCGAAGAGCGTGTCATCAGAACGCCTCACTAAACGAATGGGGAACCCGCTCGCTGCACTCGATTTGGCGCTGATGCGCCATAAACAAGGCTAGCAGTCACTTAGCATGTCCTTTTTTAGGTTACTAACTTAGGTCATCGTACGGTACGCGCCGAGGCCGACAGGGACCGGGCTTATCGGGTTGGTCGGACGCACTGGAGGACGCTGCTATTTCCCCCTTGGCACTGCCCTTTCCACCAATGCCCGTCCATGCACAAAGCCAGAACGCCCAAGAAGCATTGGATATGAGAACGAAAGGCTGCATTGTACCATTGATTTGGTGCATCGGTCTGTGCTTCCTCACATGCCACTCCACTTCAAACAAACAGGCATCACTTTGATACGCCCTGCTTCGCACAACCGAAAAGCAATACACTATGAACCGACCAGCCTTGCCCTTCCATCACCCTCATATTGACTCCCATCGCCGTCAACGGCTTCAAAATCCACTCATATAGAAACAAATAAATCACGAGACTGCTCACATTGCTACCAGGGCCTGACAACGATGCACCTATCATCCTCGGCATCCTCGCGACGCGGGGAGCCTTGCGGATGACCAACGCTTGTGTGTAGTCCTGATGTTGCAGGAATGATATTCTGATCATGTCTCTGAGGATCTTGTTGCGTGCGTGCTCCGAGCGGGTGTACACGACACTGCTCAATTGCTTCCGCAGAAGAGTCGGCGTTATCGATAATCCGATTGCCGGCT
The DNA here is from genome assembly GCF_030869225.1 of Colletotrichum abscissum. Classification (NCBI taxonomy): domain Eukaryota; kingdom Fungi; phylum Ascomycota; class Sordariomycetes; order Glomerellales; family Glomerellaceae; genus Colletotrichum; species Colletotrichum abscissum. Next base: position 1,590 of record NW_026850218.1, read on the forward strand.
ACGGTGTATGCCTCGCAAGAATCACCGTCGGTTGTTGTCAAAGGTGGTGTGATCTCAAGAACATGGTCTTCTTCCATCTTCATCCAGGGTCCTTCCTCCGTCGACATCACGGCTTCATAATCAGACTTGATGACAGACCACAAGTTTGTCTGCGCAGCTGATTCATCTGAAGCAGTCGTTGCGACTGGCAAGGCCTGAGATAGCACTGGCGCTAGTCTGCGATTTTGTGGCTGGAAAACAACGATTCGATCGTGTTCTTGGATATCAATGTCTATCGAGCATAGAATGGGCGAGTCCCGGTGACTGAACCATGTCTGAGCTGCTCTGCCCATTATTCGCTGAGAAGGAAGGATTTGGACAATCACTTCCCCAGGTGTCCGAGGGAAGCTTGTGGTTGCTATGTATCGAGGTCCTTCACGGGATACGTACTTGCGCAACTGAGCAAACTCTTGCCATTGCGACGTAAAAGTGACTTGACTTCTGCAAGTTAGGCCATTGTCTAGACCGCGGGCGGGACACTTACAAGCTGCCGACTCTGGTTTGGAAGTGCCACGCGTGATTGCAAATGGGCTTGGTGGAATGATGGATGATTTCAAGCCGCTCATCCATCATATCCTGTTGCATCAGA
>NW_026850219.1:0-2198 GCF_030869225.1 Colletotrichum abscissum
ACATTGTGGCATTAACCATACCATACGGGTCAGGGTTAAATCGTGTTCCTTTTCGGTTACCTGCCTTTGAAGATCTGAGAAATTCTGCTCAACGGAGGAGTTCAAGTTAACAACCTAATTGAGTGCTGTGGCAAAGCTCTTGCCGATTAACTTGCTTATGACCATAGGCTTAGAACAGAGAAGTACCAAAGTTAATGTGGCTCACGTGGCCATGAAGCTAACGTGAGAAGCATCGTGTATGAATCGTCGCGTATCGTGCAGCCTCAATGGGGCTGCAGGGGCGCGCTCTTCATTGATTGGGTAGTCTCCGGCAAAGTAATGACGAGGTATCCTGAGTGCCCAACCAATAGTCATCTGCGTTGATGAGTAGAGATCACAACAGCGATAGCGCTTTTCTGGTGTGCCAATATGTATTTGGAACTTCGCAAATACAATTCTCGAAGCATAATTCTGATGATCGTGTGCACCAAACATTAGGAAACGCAGATTGATGAAAGGATCGGAGGTGGTGCATGGTCAAGGCTCGGGATCCACTCGAAAAAAAAGAAAAAAAAGAAAAAAAATAGCGATGTGTTCCCTCAAACGCGAGCGCGATGCAGACACGCTTTTCTGATAATTAATCTTATCTGGAAATCGAGCTTTCTAAGCCTCTGGTCGGGTCTAAGAATGCAGTGAAAGCCGGTAGCCTGATCGTCGCGGGTGCCCACACCGCCCAGACTCCCGAAAAGCTCAGACCACGGCAGATACATCAGCCCATATTCAATGAGGCGAGTCCCTTTTGTACTACGCTTATGTGCGGCTTCAAGCAAATTGTCGATGATTGGCTCTTGTGGAAAACAAACAAGGGAATCGGGGAACTCTGGAGTGCACCAAGTAATAATTAGGCGCTGCGTCTGCTCAGGGTACACTGGCGCGCACAGATTAGTCGTCGCGGTGACAGCGACACCATGGTGGTAGCTACCGACATAGATATTGTAGAATCGGTTGTGCACCAGACACTGATTTCTTCGAATCAAGCAAGCCCGAATGGTCCTATGATCTTTCACTACGCGGTGATCATCAGTAAGCACATATAAAAATAAAAAATAAGAATCAAAATCAAACTGAGCTATCTAATATAAGCTGCGAACTCTCCCTCGGCGGCGTAGTGAGGAGAGCCCAAAACTCAGAATGCCTTTTAGTCACCATTTCTGTGATCTTGGAATCACACATGGTCAGGATATCCTCGAAGATCCTGCCGAAGCTCGCATGACTGCCCCTTTGATCCAGCTGATCTAGATCTTTGCAGGCATCATGGAAGGTATATGGGTTTGCATCCACGAAACATTGACTCTCGCTACATTCTTCCAGCCACTCTATCCCTAGGATTTTGAGATCCCGCTCCTTCGCATCTTTGATGAACCGGCCACCACTTTTGAAACAGAGTTCCGTAGTAACAACATGAGTTGCTTTCTCTAAGTCGGTAGTAAAACTGGCGCCAATGGTATGAATGAGTTTTCTGACTTTGTTTTGATTGTGAGGCTTTTTGAATCTTCCTCGGAGGGCCACGCAAGGTAGTATGTGGTTGGTCATGAGCACACTATTTGAAGCCAAGAGCTCGCCAGTGTTGTGCCAATTTATAGACTATATTACAAGTCTAGAACGATCTCCCTTCACTACTCGCTCACTCTTGACAGAAAGTGGAGCGTAGAATCATGTACAAAAATTGATTGATCGTGGTGAATTTAGTCACTATAACAAACTGATTCGCGGTAGTAGCTTTTTGGACCCGGATAAACAATTCACGCATGTTGTTCAGCAGCGTAATCCGGCGTAGAGACACTTTAATCATGCCACTAAACACGTCACGTCAACCCTACTGATTACATTAGCATCACGCTATAGTCAACAGCGAAGTAGAAAATCTAAGGACGACGGTACAGTATTACTCCATACCCTCACGGCGTTTCGATAGGTCGACTAAATCGTACGCCTCATCATCGGCCAAGACTATTGCCGGCTGTTGGTGTGATGATTCCTCAGCCATAAACCTGAGATGGCGTTAGGCCTCTCTTCTCAATATCAAGCATCGGGTAATATGCGCGAGAAGTCATCAGTTGGAAGACGATACAATCATGCCAACCCTACTACATAAACTCTAACCGGGTTACGTCAATATTCCAAACTCGAGTCGAAGAATGAGCTATACCCATCGCTCA
>NW_026850220.1:0-2188 GCF_030869225.1 Colletotrichum abscissum
TAGACAGCTGGGAGGCTGTGCTCAGCGGTTTCGCGGCATCATTTGCTGCTGACCAAAAAGATGGGAAGAGAGGGAAAACGAAAACGCAAGCCAGTGACACCACTCAAAGGAGGTCAGGGCGTATTGCTAAGCAACGCACGCAGGGCGGGAAACGCGTTAGGTGACGGCGGCGCACTGGCGTTTTTGGAGGTCTTGAATGAGTGGTACACGTATCGCCCTTTACAGTACAGAAGACAAGGATGATAAGCAAATCGACCCACTGTTCGAACGATCTCGTAGTCCGCATGGAAGTCTGTATTCAACTGGACGTTTTTCGTTGCAGGTCACGCCAGGCACGGGCTGAACATTAGTAAAACTCAAGATCCATCTTGTTCTTCATTGGCGCTCCTCCCGTTCTTCGTCTAGCCATTGCTTGCGACATGTTTCCTCGCGAGCCCCGGATTTCAGGGCAGCACTTGATGTACATCCGAGAATTACACTGAGTCTCAGCGTCGGCGATTTCAAGTCAGATATGCATTGTTTTAGTAGGGATGACCGGGTTGGCCATTCCTTGTTCTGACTGTCCCATCTGCTCCTAAATGTATGGTGGACACTGAACATCGGTGATGAGGTGGCGCCATTGACCCAATCAGACGTCGTCAAACGTGACCAGAGACTAAAAAGAGCATGCCGGCGCAAAGCACTTGGCTGTCATGTCCATGAATGCCTGTCGCCCGCTCCTATGATCATCGATGGAAGCCACAAAGCCATTGGGGCCAGATAGGACCTGGCCTCGCCCTGAGATACGCCAATCCTGTTCTTTCCAACGTCGTTTCCCGAAGACGCTGGCTTGGATTTCAAGCCAAAGGCATTTGCAACAGGCGGCTGCCGTCAGGATCGTTTAGCCGAGCGATCTTCCAATCCCGCCCCCTTTGCTCCGCGACAACCGCACCGAGCCGACCGCAGCAACACCATAGCGACGTCGATAAATCGGCACGTGGTGCACGGTCCTAGCTCCAGTTGCTTCACCGACGAAATGGTGTGGTCCATGGACGTATCGGCTTACGGAGGCCGCGCAATATGGCGTGCCTGTGCTGAGCATCATGAAGACTGAGGAGTTCTTCATACGTCTGCATAACATGTCTGCGTCCGAAGATTTGTAGCTGTTCTACGCGATGAGATATAGCCAGCGGCGTCGAGGTCTGGACTTTCGAGCTTGCGGGCATCTCGTTCCTCGCGGCTCCAACAAGCCGACGTTACTCCTGCATCAATTGCTAACGTGTTGCGGCTAGATCATGGCCACACGGCCACACGGCCCACACGGCTGCCCGGATCAGGATTGCATCAAATAAGCGATGCTACCCTACAGCTGCTTGTCGACAGCCGCAGTTTCCCCGGCACGAGTGAAAGGACACATTCATCGGGTGGCCATCGCTTAATCCATACAATCGTCGACACCGATACATCATACCATGTGAAAGCTGTTGGCGATGCCGCAGTCCGTCGATGGAATCTGTAGCAAGAGGTCTGGAAGGTTGCTGAGGGTTGAAAAGCCCAGTAGTCGAGCGTCCGGCATCGGCATCCTTCGGGCATGTGACAGTGGTCCGGTTATCCGGTTGACCTCCCCGTAACGACCGCCGCAACCACGGAGACTGGGGCACTGAACTGTCTGCGCTCCGTACCATGAGATTCTTCCACATTAAGCGCCTACAGTACAATCGTTCGAATGTTCTTTTGTCATAAGAGCATTGCTCTTCGCTTCGCAATCGCTTCCGTCCGCATTAGACTCTAAGGGTCGCGGATCGGTTGATTTCGTGACTGCGAAGACCGAGTCATGAGCAATCATCCTGGACCAAATCTAAAGTTTTTCAGGTGAAGCGTTGGATTCCTGATGCAACCGTTTACGCGAGAAGACGAATGCAACCAACACGACTATCTAGCGCCTGTTACCCCATATGGCCAGGCAACCACATAACATAACCGCCCCCCCCCCCCCTCTCACCGTTCTTTCCCGAATTGGGCGATCGTACGTCCGGATCGACCGTCAAGAACATGCGTTCGCTTCGTCCAGGCGTGGCTACAATTCAGCGGTGGTGCAGCACTACTACGTACGGAGAAGGTGTTGTTCCCCGGTCCCTGGGACGCGTGCTCCCAACTGTTCGGAAGACGCATGCTGCGATGTATGCGATGCGCGTTGTGCAGATAGTCG
>NW_026850222.1:0-2180 GCF_030869225.1 Colletotrichum abscissum
GTCCTGTCCAAACGGCCTGGTGATACAGTACTTTCTTCAAAGAATGCACTCACTGTTCGAACCAGACGTTGAGATTTCCCATGCGGAAGCAGTGCGTGGCGCTGGATACAAAATGGGTACGGCGAATGATCTTCTTGAAAGTATTACATTATCGTCAGAGTATGAAAGGGGCCCATGGCCTTGACTCACATGACATCTTCAGCCTGAGGGTGACGCATGAAGGTGACGGCTTCGATAGTAGCCTGGACTTTGTTGACCCAAGTTGGGGCATTTGGACTCCTCCATCGGAGACCCGTCATTGAGCATGCAACTTTTGTAGTTGTGGAGTAGCACAGATAAAATAAATATGAACGACGATAGGGCCAGTAATCTTTGGAATGTCTCGAAAGCAAGGGGGATAGGTAGGTCAAGACGTGGCGGCTTGGGAGACGAGAATGTGTGATATGTTGCGAGGCCAGGGCCCCTTTTGGGAATCCTACACGGCTCAGCTAGAAGAAGGTGATGCATCGACGGCTGTGGAATACGAATGGGTCAGTCATCAGCGAGATTCGAGTGCCGTTTTGGTAAGCTCTGCCTGAATTGTATCCGTGTCATCCCATACTTTGAATGCGTGGAGCTAGACTGCCACGAAAGGCTTGAACGCGACATACTGGACACTGAGTGCCCCATAGACGGTAACTGGATGACTGAACCTACAGTGTTGTGTGGTTTATAGCTGCGTATAAGTATATTGCCACGAATATTGCTTCCCGGTCGTGAATATGATATCTCGGAGGCGAGATCTGAACGAGCATTGAGATCTCAAGTGTTTGGAGGATGGCTAAGTTGATGACTGGATTCCGGTAATTCCGCGGAGTCGTGACGGAACGGAAGCCACCGGCTAGTTTGCTTTGGTAAGTCTGTTTGTGATAATTCCCACATTCAAGGAGCATCTTCATCCGGTCCTGGCATCATCATGTTGTTATGTATGTTGTAAACACGAGATGATTGAATTTGTCCTCTGACCGCCTCTTCTTTTCAAGGAACCTAAGAAGCAAAGAAGAATCAATAAAATTTTCTAGTCTGAGAAGCTGAACAATTCTATCTTCTCGCAGGCAATAAGCCGTCAGGTTATTCGCAGGCCATGGATAGCTTTCTGGGAGAGGGGCGAGAAGAGGTCGGGACCAAATTTGAAGATCAAGAGATCTATTTTGCTGCTCTGGTGACGCGGAGACCTCCTGAACTACGCCTGAGTTTTAGTCGAAGTGTTCAGCGTGGCAGTCTTGAAAGTGATGTAGATCTTAGGCCAATGATTCAAGGTACCCATTGAAATTCAGCGCCACCCGTTGATGTCGTTGGAAACGACGGCGATAGAGGATTTCAATGAGCAGTGTACTGAAGTAAAGGAGGAAGCCGTGACCGTGACCTAAATCTCGAAAGACGGACGCATGGAGGAGGCCAATTCCGTCGTTGTCGTGACGAGCCTCTCCTGAGCAGAAAAAGAGAAAAATCACAGAGTCCGTCTGCAATACATGATGGACTTAGGAGCCATCTTGGATCTAGCTAATTGCAATGAAGTAGGCTTGAACTTGTTGCTCCCTCCATAACAGGGAAATGGTGAGGATCAACAGAGGTCACGATTTTCGCTGGATGATTCAAGTCGAAAATGCACAAGGGCTTGTTTAGCCATGAGACTCGTATAAACCCAGAAATCCCAAGTATCAACTACTATCACAGCAAACGGTGAAATAATTCTTGAAATACCTTGCTGCGATGAGGTTTGCTCGGTGAGAAGTCCTTTTGACGCCACAATCTCCCCTTTCCTATCCATCTCAAAGGGTTACCACCAAGTTCTCTGTGTTTTAATCTGACATCAACCTTTTGTCCAGATTCTTGGTTGCAGACATGACGCAAGTTCTCCTACACACATCGGTGGCGAACTGCGGTTCCCGAACTCTCGCACCTATCTTTGATCTGGGCCTTACGGTCCAGCCATGGTTGACTCAGACGCCTCAGAGCGTTGAGAACCAAATAGAATCGCTCGACAGCGCCGTTCATCACCAAGCATGTATATTCAAAAGGCTCTCAACTCCTCGAAGCATTTGGTATCTTGCATGCATCACGGTGCCTAATCCTTCAGAGCCGGAGCTACGCCAAAGCTCCAACCAAGATATCGAGCGGCTGTCCGACTTCCGGCTCAT
>NW_026850223.1:0-2167 GCF_030869225.1 Colletotrichum abscissum
ATTCCATCCCCGAGACGATGTTCGACCCGTCCTTGCTCCTAAGCCCCCACGTTTTCCTCCTGGGCGTCCTCTTCCGACATCAAGCTTTCAACGCATCCAGCCTCACCTCGCCGCACCATCTTGATAATCTGGACATACATCCTGGCGAGCGGGAGCTGCCACTGCCGTTGAGGGAGGACTTAAACAATACTTTCATATTTCGTCGTGCCATCGAGACGTTGACGGGCTACCAAATTTCCAACGATCGCATCTCCTCTGGCATGATGGCGACGTGGATTCAGAGAATCGGCGAAATACTCGGCTTCGAGTATCCTACGATAGCGTACAACTTACGTTACAATGCTGCCAATGCGTTCGATCAGAGTGGTCTGTCTTATTGATCATTTGATGGCCAGCAATGCTAACTTGCACCACAGTCGACGTCAGCGAAGCCCTCCGGAATCTGGCTCTAGGACATGGCAACTCCGATCCTTTCCAAAGGCACTACCTCGGGCGGAACATCTCAGCCGACCTTTGGGGTGTCCTTCGGGGTCAGAAGCCACAACAGGCGCTCATCAAGCAGTCCTGCAGCATCGGCCACTCCATCTCCGAGCGCCGCCCTACTGGCCTTACGTCAGAGCAGTCTGCATCAGTCGTCACACATCCGACTATCAGGGACCTGACAAGGGCTCTTCGAGAACTGCCCCAAGGCTCTCAACAGCATAAAGAAGCTAAACGAATGATACGGAACGAAAAGCAGAGGCTTCGGAGAGAACTCAAACAGAAGATCAGAGATGAGTGGACTGACAAGCAAGCTACAGACGACATCGAGCGTCAGATCCATGGTGTTGGGTTTGCCAACCCTACACTGGGCGACACCTGTCGACCTCAGGGCCCAGCACAAAGACACCTGATGGCGAAGTTGACCGCCCCGATCGTGGCCACGCTCGAAGGCCAATACCGACGGAGGGACGAAGCCATCAATGCCGTTTCAGCATACTGTCTTGTGCAGGAAGGATCTACTGTACCCCTGTCTCGCCCTCAATCGGCACCAAAGGCCGCAGTTTGTAACCCTACTTCTGATCCGCCAGAGGGAGGCCGCTTGGATCTCGCCATGCGATCCGTCTTCATCACTCATGCCAAGGAGCGGCCCAAGAGGTGCTTTGTCTGCATTGGCCAGGCCTTGGACTTACCTTCGGACGACCGGGGTCAGTTGGACGAACTCACCCATGAGTTCTACACATCTAATGACTTGACCAAACACTTCCGACGCAAGCATTTGTCCAAAGTTGCTGACGGTGATAGATCTGAGTGTAAGGTTTGCAAAATGACGCTCGATCACAAGATGCACCTCCAAAATCACGCCCTGAAGATACATGGCACCGTGTCTTAATCCCATGCCACGGGGCATAAGATTCTGCAGGGAAAAATGAAGGTGTCGAGGTTTCCAATCAAATGTAGTTTATGTTGTGAACTTCGATGCGCGGGCACCCGTACAGGCAAGTCATGAATGACAACCCGATTGACTACCATACGTCGACTTTCCTAATGTTGAATGCTGATTGACGGGGCTTACATCAAGGGTAGTAACCTTCCAGATAAGGGGGATGAACATGTAGTATCATTACCGGCAACAAAGATGAGCCGGTACGGATTGAGAAGAGCGTTCAGCAAATGATGGCCAAGCATAAGGTCACACCTTCCTTCGCAAGGAAAGTCCATTCCAGCCGAAAAAAAATACAAAGAGGTTGCGAACAGAAGGCAAGACCGCATTTTCTTGGTGGAGAGAGGTAAAACAGATTTGCACAAGATAGTCTAGGCTTTGAATTGGAAGCAATTTGCGTGACAGCCTATTGTTTCTTACATCCGTCATAGACAGCTTGTTTTGTCTTAGGACCCGTCTAAGGGCCCGTCCCTGGACTCGTTTCAGGACCTGTCTTGGATCCCTGGAACGAGGATTAGTCTCCGAATCCGTCTTGTTTACATGGAGGCTGCCGGGGCGATCACTAACTCTCCATGTCTGGTCGTGTTGAACCAGGTGCTAAGTTCAGGTGCTAGAACCAGGTGCCAGAATCAGGTGTAAGAACCAGGTGCTAGAACCACGTGCCAGAATCGCCATAACCAGTGCCAGAATCAGGTGCAAGAACCAGGTGCTAGAACAAGGTGCTAGAACCGCCATAACCTTGTG
>NW_026850224.1:0-2155 GCF_030869225.1 Colletotrichum abscissum
AAGCAGCAAGCAACTCGATCCGATGGACCCTGTTCGCACGTCCCCCCTTCCTTCCGAGTGTATGTCTCCTCGACCCCCTCAACCACCACACGACCGCATATCTCACGAGGACGAGAGCGCAGGCCAGAGTGGCGAGCAATCCCAGCCGCAACCAGTGCCAGCACAACATGGCACGCCAGACCACAGCTTCAGCCTGGACCCGGCCTTCCCACGCCTGACCGAGACAGCCGTCGAATCATCGCCGTCCGCTGACAGGCGGTTGGACGAAGGCGAGCAGAAGATGACGTACGCGCAACTCATCTACATCGCACTCCACAGCACAGAAAAAAAGGCGATGGGACTAGGCGAACTCTACCACTGGTTTGAGGAAAACACCAGGAGAGCCAACAAGGGAGGCGAAGGATGGAAAAACAGCGTTCGTTCGAACCTGAGCGTAAACAAGGTACGCTAGCGAGTTGCGCCAGCGTTGTGACGGTCTAGTTTTTCCTGCTAAGTCGTAATCTGTGTTGCACAGGCCTTCCAACGAGTGGAACGGAAAGGCTCCCTCTGGCAGCTCACGGAGGCAGGGTTGACGGAATTCCAACCAACGCGTAAACCCCGAACGGATCGCCGGGCGAGTCGCAGGAAACAGCCAGAGGGGTCATACAAATGGAAGATCAGTGTCGCATTACCTTCTCCGTCTTGCGCGCCCACTTTGCAGGACCACTCGAAGGAAAACGTGCCCGGAAGTGATTGCGGCGACGATGGGTTTTGGTCATTTGACGGCGGCTTCACGTCGCCCGAGAGGAGCCAGCCTGAAAGCGGAACCTCTACCGATTATCCCACGCCGACACCGATTACTTCGACGCAAGATGGCTTGGATCACATGCATGATCCGCTATGGGCTTGGAACCTGGATAGTGGGCGCTACGTTCACTGGCCCTACTGTAGCTGCCTCTGTGGCCGACAACAATTTTGTTGGACAGACGTGAATGACATGTTGCCATTATGCACCCCGACAGCGTTTGCTCCCATGTGGACGAGCATGGGTGTGGGCTCCAGTCCGCCGTCGGAACCGTCTGTGCAATGGGAGATCTGATGGTTGAATCTGGTCTTGGCAAACTAGAAGTACGTTATAGCACTGGGGGGCATAGAGGAGCCACTGTCCGAAAGGCGCAGAGATGGAAATACAGACAGCGGATAAGAAATGTGCTGTAATGCCAGAGAATGCATGCGCCAATTCGATCTTCCCGCTCTTGATGTGTGTTGGAAAGCTCACTTGCGAAGCCGGATGGACCTACGCTTGACTTTGAATGAAGGAAGATTCCGACGCAAGTGGCTGCAGAGCATTGGCGAGTGGATCGCAGACGATTATAGATTCATCCAGGTCGTCGGGCTCAAGTCCCGTCCACCCAGCCTATTTTGGCTTCCGAGTTGCTTTCTGTACTGCCTATAAGACAGACACGCGCCTCGTCTGCCCGGTGTAGCTGTCCCTGATCCAGTGCGCACCATGTCCCGTTGTAAACACACTGGCTGGCTGCGCGTGGCCACCAAAGACCAGGCGTACGTCGTCGAAGGCTCGGGTCGTGCCCAGAGACTGCTGGACGGTCTGCCACGCCCGGATGGCCAATGCCCGAGTATTCTCGTGCTGATTGGAAACACGACCAAGCGGGTTGCCCTGCAAAGACTCGGTGTGTACATCACTGCGCCCAACACGGCCCGGGGCCACGGCGAGATCCATCTTAACCTGGCTCCTGTCGGCGCGTCCGGCGCAAGGCCGACGCTGATTGCCGATGCCGACGTTCCGCCCCATAAGCGGCTCGGGAGGCCAAGGAAATCCACGCTCTGCCATGAAGTCGTAGCAAGGCCACTGTCGATCTCTCACGGTGGAAGCACCACGTCCACCATGCCGTCCGCGATGCCGTCCGCGATGCCGCCCACGACGGTAGAAGCTGGTGATCAGATCTATAATCGCATGCTTCTCCCGTTTGCTGATGCCGTGTGTTTCTTTGCCGACGATATCGGCGGCGTAGAGGTCGTCGCCCAGCATCTTGCGTCGTGGCTGAACCTGAGTACGCCGTCCACATCGTCGGTGCGGCCCTGGTTAGTGGTCGTCGTGAACGGCGACGGAGAGGATTCCGCACGCAGTCGCCTGCTACAGTCAATCCGCGAGAGG
>NW_026850225.1:0-2152 GCF_030869225.1 Colletotrichum abscissum
TCCTGAGACTATTTCGATTCACCAAGATGTCGACTTCGTCAAAGCGGAATGACGGGTTCATCGATGCTGTGGCGCGAAACAGCGGCTCAAAGGAATATTCAGGAATACGCGCCGTGCTTTCATTTATCGAGCGGGTAGCCTGGTCTCCAGGCACCGTAATCGGTAAGGAAACCTCCTGCAAGACCGCTGCAAAGCCTACTGATAGTCAGTCATGTAGTATTGTCCCCAGGTACTTGAGGCCCACCAGGTATTTGAATCTTCAGATCCTGGCTAGCTTTCCAATTATAGCTACAAACCAGCTCGGAATCTGCTGCGCTGGATACCATGGAGTCCGATGGCTCCACAGGATGCTTGACACAGTGAATCACCCGGCTGTCCATCACGGTCTCCCACATCCACGCGTCACACCAGGGGGAAGTGGGATCCGGGTGGGGTTTCCCCGTCTCTCCTTTCCGTGGGTGTTCGTTCTTCCCCATCTGATGGTAACCCGGATCTGTGGGCAGAAAAGACTGTGGTCTGCTGGGTGAAAACTACACTGTGCGCGATAACGATGCAGCTAGAGTTGTGAGCCAGGTGTGGTGAGGATGGACATCGTATGTGAAAGATCTGAGGATGGCAGCGTGAAACGAATGGTCGCCGCCCAGATTTAGGCGTTGCTGTTTTGGATGCCCAGAGTCGGTACCCCAAATGTCTAGTTCGCTGGCGTCATCTGGCTTTGAAATTGGGCCCGTGAGGTCGGCCTCCTACGACACCTTGCAGCATAGTAAGGGGCCAATGTACAGTGTGCCACCAACGTCATTTCCATTGGATTTTTATGCTTGGTAAAGCAGGCTTAAGAATGCAAAGCGCCTTGGAAGAGCACGTCCCTCTGCTCTATTGGTATCTAGTCCCTAATTCAGATGCTTTTAGGTTCCATTGTCGTTTGATAGATGTATTCTTGCTAAAGCCTCATTACGGTATAATGCTTCATGCTAGATGTGGTCCGTTGCTGTGATCATCACGGAATTAGCAGAGGGCTCCGTCTGGGACTTACGATGGTTGTATTGGCAAGTTGAACTCCTGGCCATGTATTTGCGGGCAGTGTCCCACTGGCCTGGGCAACTCGACTGGCTGAAGCCCAGCGTGTTGAGGTCGGGGTACCTCTGCTTAGATAATCGGCCAAATGCGCCACAGGTACTTGGTAGGGGTTTTCCCTTTGGCCTGATACTATAGTAGTCAATTGGCACGAGGGACGCGAATGGAGCCCAATGAGCCACTGAGATAATGTTGTGAAGAACAGAGCCTGCGTTTGGCCGCATCTGTCGAAATGAGGATCACGGATATATGACAAACGCCCTAAACAGAGAAACGTCTCCTCAAACAGTTGGAAGGCGGGCGGGCAGAAAAGCACGGCAGAATCCTAAGAAAGAACGGCAGAAAAAAGAGTTCGAGATGGCAGAATAAAACCGGGGCGGCAGAATGAATCGAAGTTCGCTGATAGGTGCAGTAACCCATGCAGATAGCAGAATCAAACTTGGTATGGCAGAAACGCTGAACTGGGAATCAGATCCGCGAGGACGGCAGAAAGATAAGTGGGGTCGAACTGCTTTGGGGGTGGCAGAATCAAATTGGAGCGGGGGAAACTGAGTGCCCGTCAAAGATCACAGAGCCCTTTTCCCGTCCCTGGTGGTGCAAGTTCGGACAATGCGAAATGATTGCGATGACGGCTTTGGCGGATTTTCGAGAGAACTCTTACATGCGCGTTGCATACCATGAAGGCCTCAGGAATTGAAGGCCGTGAGGGTAGACGAGACTGGATAGCCCAGAGATTGCTAAGTAGCGATGCCCTCTCCTGACTAAGCTTCGCACTCCAGTAAGATGGTGCAGGGTACTGGGACGGCATCCATCTCTGCAGAATCCGATTCTCACTAATTCCTAGTGCTTCATCGAAGAGTCGATCCTATACAGTGCTTGTTTCGAGGCCTTGATTACTCAGCTACTGTCGAACCTCACGCTGAACAGCCAACATACCTTCACTTGCGCAGTCCTCCAGAACCCGAAATAGACCCCGTATACTTTCGACCGCCTCTTTTAGCTGGAGCTCGTTACGAGCAAGTCGTAAGATAAGTCCTTGATGATTTGGCTGCTCCTTAACGCAAACTACCGCAATCTC
>NW_026850226.1:0-2147 GCF_030869225.1 Colletotrichum abscissum
TAGCCAGGCGGGATTTCAGTTATTCCACGAGTATCAAAACATCAACAGTGCCATTATTGATCATGGCATCCCGTCATTCTTCCATTCGCCTTCAGGGGCAAGGAGATTGGTCAAATTGGTACACCTTCATAAGGATGAACGCCAAGGCTAATGGAGTCTGGGACTTCTGTGATCCAGAAAGATCCACCCAACCCATTGAGCCTATTAGACCTACGCTTGCGGAAGAGCCGAATGTGCAACAGCTCTCTGTCTACGAAGCACAGAGTAGAATATATCCTGAAGAACTCAAGCGTCATGAGAGACGTGTTCACGCTCTCCAGAAGACAATGAGGGATATTACAACAACGATTGAGCCATCAATGCTGTCTTGGCTTGGTGATGCAGATACGCCAAGGGAGATCCTGACGATCCTTAAGAGAAGGTATCAACGGACCCCTGAGGCTGAGAAGATCTTAGCGTATAGGAACTACCGAGATCATCTCATTCGAATCAAGCGGTCCAACACCACGGATTGGATCCAGACGTGTGAGACTTACCTCACAAAGGCTGTCAGACTTGGCTGTGAAGAGATGAGCGTTACTCATCAACAAGTAACCCTTCTCACCACTTTGAAGGCAGTCTACCCTGACTTTGCTGCTCCACTGGCTAGGGAAACTACCAAGGAGGCAGTCGACAATATTACCACAGAGAACAGACTCTCTGGCATCACCATTCTTCATCAATTCAGAGCTTGGCTCGAGGCTGGCTATGGTGAAGACCACAATACAAGAGGAGGAGCTTATGCAACTTGGCAGCAGAAGAACGAGGAGCAATCTTCTCAGGCATCTTCCAAGGCTGCCACTTCCTCCAACCTCACGTCATCGACTGGGAAAGAAAACAGCGAGCCAGGAAAGACAATTCCAACTTGTCCCATTGATGGGAAAAGGCACTGGTATGTTGAGTGCTGGTATCTGAACCGTCAACTTCGCCCAGAAGGACTTCAGCTTAGCGCTGCCAAGGAAGCGCAGGCGACAGCTCTTCTAAGTAAGAAGACTTGGATAGCGGAGAAGATCAAGAAGTACAACGAAACCAACAGCTTTTCAGTACCGCAATCAACCCATTCAACCACTTCAACCGGAAAAGCTCACCATATACGAGCAATCACACCTTCAGACTCTGATACGGACTGGTCAGACTCCCTCTGCACCCCGGAAGAACCAAACGGCAGTTGTCAGCATGTGGCGGATGGAGAAGAGGTTAGGAACGCAGTTCTCGTCGATACTGGCGCTTCTGACCCTCTATCATGGGACAGATCACGATTTCGATATCTTCAACCAGTTAAGAAGGCGTTTGACACACCCAACGGACCGATTCAAGCAATCGCCAAGGGCTCTCTCATCGTCAGAGCATTCAACCCTACGGACGTAGAATTAGAGCTTGCTATTCCCAACGCATACCTGATTCCACAGGCATCAACTACTTTGATCAGTACCATCAAGCTAGAAGAACAAGATCTTTGGTTTTCAGCAAGAAAACGATGCTTTGAGGACGGCGACGGTAACTCTGTGTATAGAGTATGGTCAAGCAATTCACAGTATCACCTTGAACGCCCACACGAGCAGTCTGGGAATTCCTTCTTCACGTCAAGCAAGGAACCAAGAGCTCAGAGCAATGCGACGGGTCGTCTTTGGCATCAGAGATTAGGGCACCCAAGCAAGGAGGCTCTACAGCATCTGAACAATGCATGCACAGGTGCTGGCGTTGAGAATCCACACACTGACGATTGCGAGGCTTGCCACTTAGCAAGGGCAAAACGAATAGTTTCACGACGTTCTCCAACATACAAGACCACTTATCCTTACGAAAGGGTAAATGTGGACTTCTTTTTGATGGAAGAAGCCTATAATGGTGCAAGGGTCAACATCATTGCCACCTGTGGTCACACCAAGCACAAGCTCACGAGAGCCTTAGCCCATCGACGTCTCCTAGGTCTCCAATTCATCAAGCAGTTAGTCAAGTTCCTCAACACTCAATATGGGATCATCGTCAGGTTTATCCGTTTGGATGGAGACATGGCTCTTCAAACGAACATAGACACTTTCACTGCGGACGAAGGTATCATACTGGAGCGAACCGCACCATACACATCTGCTCAGAATGGACCAGGG
>NW_026850227.1:0-2142 GCF_030869225.1 Colletotrichum abscissum
GTCTGGTGAAGAGCGGGGCACGCTTGGCTCGGAGAGCCGAAAGCTGAGGCAAGGTTTTTTCCTGGCGGCCTCCTCAAGGAACCTGCATCAAGGCTGCCTTTACACCCGACTATCCCTTCGACCACTGCAAAGCAGAAGATTTGGCTTGCATCAGGCTGGCTGACGCTTTGTGGCGCCGGTCTGTAACCTCAAGCCCTGTTGGAAACGGCGAAAAGCTGCTCCGATGTTCCCACGGTTGTTGCCGTCGTAAATCCAGATATGCGCCGAAGCTCCAGGTGTGGGTCGTTATCATCCCTGGTGGTACCATGCAGGGGCCGTGTCGTCTTTTGCTGCCGATTGAGGCCAGAAAGGGCTCTGGGCCAGTTCATCTTCTGCCCCCATCTCGACAGAGTGGAGATGATCGCCTTTGAGCGTCACATTTGGGATGCTGATGTGCATGTCGGAATACGGCAGCCATGGCTCTACAATTGAGGACAGTCGTATCGGCTGGAGCGTCTATTTCGACGCATGCGAGGCACATCGCATACCCTGTTGCTTCTTCAACAATTGTTGCTCGAGCTACTTGCTACACCAACTGGCTAGGCTACGCGTGCTTCAACAACATGTGCCAACGTAGTCGATCAATTGTGTTAGTAGAGGAAAGCCTGCATCGTTTGGCGACATGTGCGCGTATAACTATGGCTCTCGCCACGTCTCAAAGTCTCAAACCTCTTGTGAATGAGGACCAAGAATCGCATCATCGCCTCATACACACAACTATTTCGAGCATCGACACTCTTTGACATCTAGCAATGTCACTCAATCTTTCCTGGCCAGCCGCGACCATGCGCGCAGTTGTTTACCATGGCACGCCTTTCGAAATGATGGTTCAAGATGTCGCCAAGCCAGCCATCCTGAAAGAGACGGATGTCGTTGTGCGGGTGACCACGGCGGCCGTATGCGGATCCGACTTGCACATCTACCGCGGCTACATGGGCGGTGCGGTGCCGTGGGCCATGGGCCACGAGGCCGTCGGCTACATCTCGGAGATCGGCGACGCCGTGTCCTCCTTCGCCGTCGGAGACTATGTCATCATTCCCGACACCGTGTCTGAGGATCATCTGGAGATGGTGCCGAGGTCGAAGGAATACTTTGGTTTCGGGAACAGTGAAATGGGTCTCGGTGGGCTTCAAGGTTGGAGCAATCCTGTTGAATGGACCTGCCGTGCGTGGTGGACAATGTGCTGACTACGAGACGCATAGCTGAATACGCGAGGGTCCCTTTCGCTGAGGCCAACCTGATCCCCATCCCGTTGACTCATGAAACCGCCAACTCGACGATCGAGCGCGACTACCTGACCGTTTCGGACATCTTCGCTACGGGATGGGCCGGCATCGACTACACCGGATTCGAACCCGGCGATTCCGTCGCCGTTTTCGGGGCGGGTCCCGTTGGGCTGCTGTCTGCCTACTCGGCTATTCTGCGTGGAGCGTCCAAGGTCTACGTCGTCGACCATGTGAAAGAACGCCTTGCTCTCGCCGCTTCCATCGGCGCCATCCCGATCAACTTTGCTGACGAAGACCCCGTCGCCCAGATTCTGGCTCGCGAGCCGGACGGGGTCATGCGCACTGTAGACTGTGTCGGCATGGAGGCGTTGAACTCGAGCCTCGAGATGGACGAGAGCATTATCACACGACAGATGATTGAGGTGGCGCATTTCAAAGGAGGCATGGGCCAATTGGGCGTGTATAGTTCACAGGTCGATTCGCCTGGCGCACCGTACGGCAGCGACATCTCGCCCACGATTCCCTTCCCCGTCTCGTCCTTCTTCGCCAAGGGCTTGAGTTTCCGAACAGGAGCCGTTGATCCGAAGCCGTACGCTCCGCAGCTGATTGACCTTATCAACAGCGGCAAAGCCCACCCAAGCTTTGTGATCAGCGCAGTTATTGGCATCGAGGACGCACCAGAGTATTACAAACGCTTCAATGAAAAGAAGGAAACCAAGGTAGCCATCCGCTTTCCGGAGTAGGACGGCTTAATTGCACGAGGCTTTCGGTCTGTATATAGAGGAAACTGCGGCAGTCTAAGTAATACATACGAATTCCTCCCCATATCCCGGCTCGGAGTTTTGGAATCATGTCTCAATACAACAAAAGCATACAT
>NW_026850228.1:0-2121 GCF_030869225.1 Colletotrichum abscissum
AAGGGTCACATTCAGATGTTGGAGTGCGATGACAAAGACAGCTCGATACCATCATCAATCAGACAAAAGTAGTTCCCGGTGACTAATCATGACATCAAATTCGTCGGCGAGAAATGGCACAGCGGCGTACGTAGGCAGGTTGCGAGATATTTAAGTGGGCACATCTCAATGTAAACTCATACCGCCATGGAAGAGCTCCTCTGTGCTTGCGTTGTATCCCTTCTCATTTCGCTACTGATCAACCTTACAGCTTATGCTCGTCTCCGACGGCACAGTGTCTTACTTACATCATTGGTGAGGGCGGTGTCCGACTGGCACCAGACAGTCGCCCACCTTAGTGGCCAGCTAAACTCAGTCGAGGCGTCTCATCGCAGTCCAAAGCGCCGGCGGGACATCAGATTAACCAGGAGGGAGCTGCCACCGCGACAATGCAGGCACCGTTGATATAATTGTGCATCTGCAAACTCAGAGAAGCGAGGCTCTATGCTACAAATTGGCAGTGACACAAGCAATACTTAGTGAGGGTCGAGCAGTCTCTAGAGTTGGAAACTTTGCATTTCCGTTAAGGCTGTTTGATGATGGGTGGAATGAAGCCGCTGGCTGTAACAACTGTAGTCCAAGTCGGCCTATTGGCAATATTCTACACTGGTACTTCATGCTTGCACGAACAATGAAAGATCAGGGCGTATTGATAGAGATCGCTCTGGTATGTTTCGATGAGCTTCAGACTAGCCCTGACCATACACACCACGTAAACACATTGGGATTATCAAGCCCTGACCATCTAGATTGAAGCATCAAAAAAAAACTGTGGAAATGTTAGCTCCCAGCCGACCTAGCTTTGAAGTCAGTCATTTATATTTGCTCTCTTGGTGTTCCGACTTTTCGCATCTGTGGCTAGCTATGGTGGCTAATAACTTGGATGAGGCGATCTCGTGACACAAAGCACAAGCTGCCATGCTCAAAATGATGACCAAAGAGGACACGATGGGCAAGAGACGTGCTATCATGTCATCGCATATTGAACACCCTGCGATGTAATACGCACAATACCAAATGAGCTGAAGAACGTGATTAACAAGTGTCACTAAACTATCAGACTCAAGTATCTATAGACAAAGCGCGCTTTGTCAAGAAATAGGGCTATTTGTAGATGATCATTCACCTTGACTTCATTCATGCTATTGATGCCGTGATGCGGTTACACAGAACCTACATACCGTAATGGGCCGTTGAGACTGAGCAACAAAATTATGTGAGCGGTGGGGGGGGGGGGGGGGAAGCACCGAGCATTTCGATTAGAAATGGCTTATATCGCTGTGAGCCTACCTCCTGGAGTAATTATACATAACCCCGCCCATACACTCTTCTGTCGTAGTTTCCGGAAAATGGCGTCTTCACTCGATCGCGAGATTGCTGACTTGATCAAGTCGCTTGACGAAGACGCAAAAGTTACTGTTCCTAGACTCCGTCAGTCCCTTCAAAGCTCAAAAAACATTCTATTGCGTTGCGTAGGCTCCAGATCGAGCCCCGCACTTGTGCGTATCGCTCTGACGGAGGTGCAAGCCTTGTCTCACTGGTTAGGCGACATCAGGGCACTGCAGTCATCTTCATCCATTGCCCAGGGTTCCAGCGCAACGTCATGGAAATACGGCGACCATCACGACGAGCTTCTTTGCATATGGGGGCTTGAACTGTACGAAGGCGCTGTAGGAGTTGCCGCCATCTTGGATGTACCTGTGCAAGCTATCGGATGGAAGACGGTATTTCGGTTGCCTTCCACCCAATCGGCTTATAGGCAGGACAAAGATAAGAAAGACTCTCATACAAGCAATGTGGACATTACCGATATCGAGGCCGATGATGGGTCCGTGGATGTTTCCCATCACAACGGTACCTTAGGTCGATTTGAGCCTCTGTACGGCCAATGGTATTGTTGATGTATAGGTCAACCTGCCTGTTAATGTTTCTTCTAGTTTCTATCAATTCTATAGATGCGGCGAAACCTCGCGTTGGGTTTCAGAGACATAGTTAGAAAATAATCTTAGCTTATCAGAAACGAATTTTCTGCGTCTTTCGAAGAAACGTATTCACCTTTGTCGTGACCCCGGCGATCCAAGT
>NW_026850229.1:0-2120 GCF_030869225.1 Colletotrichum abscissum
AAAAGTGATTCGGATAGAACCTCGCATGCTGGAAAGTCAGCATACTATTGCAAAGAAATGAGTCTCAAATTAACAGAAAACAAAGAGGAACAGAAAATCTTGGAGGAAAACGACGAGATTATGTTCGGACATCTTCTGACGATAGAGGTAAAGAAGTGAACCCAGAGCCTTGTTGGGCCTTGTGAACTGATATAGTGTAGGAGAAAACCTTGCCCTCGGCACACTACATGGAACTTCATCAAAACTTACAATGGCGGGATAGAAGAGAGCTCGTCGACCGTTTTCTATCGTATTCTATAAAGTTCCGCATTCCCATGGAGACTGTGTTCCTGGCAATCAACTTTGTAGACCGCTTCCTTTCCAGGAAATGCGCTGGTAAACATCTTGAAGTCTTAGGCTCAGTAGCTTTCGCACTAGCCGTCAAGTACGAGACACCTGACGTGCATGAGAAAGAAACGGAGACTTACCTTTCTGTTCTTCATGATTTAGGGGGGTTTGGCAAAGGATATAGACCGAGCGATATTTCAAGCATCGAGAGGCAATTGCTGGGAGCGCTAGATTATTTACTCGGAACACCTAGCCCCTTTTTCTTCCTGCGTCGCATGCAGATTCTCGACAAAAGTGGTCAAGACATTTTGACAATAGCACAATATCTTGCAGCAAGCAGTATGTTGTACGAAGAGTTCCTTGGGATCAGGCCTAGTCAGATTGCCTCTGCATCATACTTCCTCGCCGAGTCACTCCTGAAGTATGCAAATCATACAGTAGACCTGACAAGCTCTCCCAGACGGGTAAGTAGTGCCTGTAAGGCAGTGATAGTTGCTGACATTACTTAGTCAAGCAGCCGTCAAAAATGTAATGAATGCCAAAAATGCGAGATAATTTCTCTTGCACTCAGACTTTGGTATTGTTTACGTCGAGACAATGGCATTAGGTCCAGAAGTCTGCTCGAAGAGATAACTAGCGAGTTTGCAAAAGCCGGAGCCTTTGTCAAGGCGCAAATAGGAGTGAATTTTCGGTGCACTTGGGCAAACCAAGATTGTTTGCATGTGGAGTCATGGGAGTTGTGGGACAGTGTGGATAGTGGCGAGGATAATGAAGACGATGAAGACGATGAAGACGATGAAGACGATGAAGACGATGAAGACGATGAAGACGATGAAGACGATGAAGACGATGAAGACGATGAAGACAATAAGGAGGATGAGGAGGATGGGGACGATGAGAATGATGGGGATGATGGGGATGATGGGGATGATGGCATAAATGGTGCTGACAGTGTGGGTGGGAAGACTCGGGACGCTTTGCCGCCTCTGATTGAGATGTTGTCTCGCTTTCGAAGCCGCTTGCTCCCTTCTAGGCACATCGCTACTAATTGACACATAAATAGTCACTTTGGTGTACGCAATATTACATGATGGAAAATCATGACATCTGCATTTCTTCCATGATTGCGTTTAAGGCCTTTGCCAAGAAGAAACGGCATCTTATCGATGGGAGCTTCCCTTCGCAGTCACTGTGAAACGGGTGCATACCATAACCGCAACCCTTACCGCAGTCAGGCATCACTGCGTGCCAGTTGCCCAAGGCATAAGCTCAAACGTTCAGAGCGTACTTATTTTCCTTACGATCGAAACGATCAGTCTATGAAGCATTTGTACTAGATGCTGATGACATGGCGACCGAAATGCATTGACTATGGATCAAGAGTCCATCATGCTACCAACGCCTCCCAAATTAAGTGACGTATAAATCTCTCTCCTGAATCTCGTACAAAACATCTGTAATGAACCGTCATTTTTCTTCTGAGCCTGGAAATGGATTATCATAGGAAGGCTGTTCCTGAGAGACGGCTGTCGATGAGAATGCTACGATGCCTAGAGTATGCGTGCACCTGGCCCTGATGGATTGGGTGCACCATGAACCTGGAGCCCAATTTCACATACATTATGGAGCAGGACTTGTCACATATGCAAGTTAGGACCGAGGAGCCGACTTCCATGGACACTATGGATTGAAAGCTATCATACACAAGAAACATGCAGGGTGAAGAGCGATTGCCCTGTCGAGATGTCTCGCACCTATTCTTGCAGCTATTTATGGCCTCGGCTTGCCTCTCA
>NW_026850230.1:0-2110 GCF_030869225.1 Colletotrichum abscissum
TGTGTGAGGGGCAGGAGGTCGGTGAGCGTAATAAACGATTCCCCCGTTGGATACGAATGTGTGGAAGGGCCATTAGCAACGGTCCAGATCACCTATCAAACCCCCTTTTCGCCGTCGATATCTCAAGAGGGATTGATGTAGTCAGACACGTCAAGACAAGCCAGACTGCCTCGTGGGGAAGCTCGCTCTCATGGTAATCCATACCCTGGATGCCTTCGGCGGGACGGCCCACTGCAGCGTACGAGTCTGGCAAGCCATTGTGGTATCAACTATAATATATCGCGCGATGGTTTTTGTGGCCACGCTTTTGAGCATTGCATATTTCGGCGTATATACTGCACAGAACATGGTTGTTCACATCAATCATCCTCCGAGTATACCTCCGTGGAGGCGAATCGCGTAGAAATGTGGCATATATGATACTCATTATGCGAGGATTTTAGGGTCGTCGACAGAATTGAGGGGAACTTCCAACCCTACCCCCGCCATTCAGCAACTCAATGGACCGTGGAGAGACGAAGTCGACATGATTCAGAGTTCGAGTTCAGACATTCTGGTTTGCTGTCGCGGAGAGCAGAGGGGTGTTTTCCACGATTCACTCCCATCGTTTATCTGTACTCCTCTTTGCAGGAGGTCTCGGCTGAGAAAGGAAGACCCTACGATCGCTCCTGCCTCTCCAGAGATCAGGCCTGTGGTGGCTAAACATCCTAAGTCTTTCGTATTGTTGCATGATGGAATGTCAGTCGACTCTAGGTTTGACCGAAAGGCAACATCAGCTACTTTCATACGGCCGCACCGGCGTATCGAGGCAATGTGGCGTCTAGAAACGGCCGGGTCTCCTGGGCGGTCGCACTCAAGGCCACACGTTGCGAACATCTGCGCATCGTTTGAGATCCCAGTTTGAACTTCTCTGCGATCCATTCCCCCACCATGGTGCGATAGATCACAACCCGACTACCATGACAAGTCCTGTCCGTGACAGGCAGCAACGGGGGCTTTCCTGGATGCTTCCATGCCCAGCCGTGGAAGTTGTTGATGCAAGAAGCGTTCATCACGGAACGATGAGCCGTAGTGAGTACCACACGAGACCGGTTGCTTACGGCTCTCAGCCTTTCTAAGCTCTGGCTCGAGAGCTTGCCCTCAGCTAAGGCCTTGAAAAGACCTTGCGCCTTTGTGTAACACTGTATCAACTTCAGCATGACCTTTTCAAGCGCCACGACTTGATGGACGAGTCGGACCATCAAAGCAGGATCGGAACCCGGGCTGAAGCGCTCGAAAAGAAGAAAGCCGACGTTGCGCATCAGACTCCATGAGAGACCCCTCGCGGATAGGCTAGAGAGCAATAGCAGATAGTCTTTCTGCCACTTCTCCGGATCGCTCTCTCCTTCGAAACTAAAAAACGTTGGCGAGCTCCTCCGAGAAACTATAGGTGCCGTCTTACACTACTTTATTCCTGTTCGATTTCATCTTTTGTAGCGTTCTTGCTGGTTCAAAAAACATCGCGTACCAAGTCGCGATAGCGAGAATGAAGAAGAAGATTGATGTTGCTGTTTTTGGGATGACCAAAAGCAGCGTGACACCCACCGACGGAAGTTTGACTGCGAATATTCTGATGACGTTGATCAATGCATCGACTTTCGTGATTCGATTTGTAGAATCGATTTCGTTCTCAGATCGGATTTCGAAGACAAACTTTTGTAACACTGGCTTGAGTTGGCAAATGAGCCCTTCTTGAAAGTCGTCTATAAACTGTAACAGCATCGAATTGAGAAAGATTGGGCTATCCTTATGCCGAGCGAGCTTCTGTGCCAACCAAGGTACAAAGAACGGCAGCCCATTTAGACCGATGAGAAGTAGAAAAGCGAGTTTGTGAAAAAAAGACATCCAGGCTGACTGCCGCGCGCTGCCTCCTGGCTGGTTGACTTGTCAATGATGCCGTGTTTGATCTTTGGCGGCCGAGTGATTACTTCCCACACTTTTAATACGACGCGCAAGGTATCAACCGCGCAGGTCTACTGATGTTTTGCTGGGTGAAAGGTGGTGAAGGTGGTGCGCTGGAAGATCGCCCGGGTTGGGCCTTTTGTCTCGGATAGAATATGCGCGGCGGATA